>NC_092692.1:13639583-13707083 GCF_964275005.1 Diadema setosum | reverse complement strand
AGTATTTCAAATATGAAAAAGTACATTTTTATCATTAAATTTTGTTCGCGTATCCTGTTCTCAGAAAATATGAGAGGGACCGTCCGCACCAAACTGCCGCACGCTGGGGTTTTTTCGTTTTTTTTTTTTTTTTTTTTTTTGTGTGTGGAATGTGTAGGCCTATAGGGCCTACTTAAACAGTGAGTAAGCTGTCTTTTGTCAAAGCACTTTATCAACACCTCCGATAGAGCGCATAACTTCTCTGACGCAGGGTTTCCCTGTGTTAGGCAAGGAGCACGGGTTCAAAGGAGAGATACTTGTTTGTTTCTCTTTCTTTAACACTTCCGTGATTATACAGGAAAAAAAAATACTAATTGCAGTGGCACATGACCCCTTGTTATTTCTTTTATTCTCATATCTTGCAAGAACTTGCATGATTTTTTTTTTTTTTTTGCATGCAGTCTTTTGTCCCGCATTTCAGTTCTAAACGTGGCACAAACATGTTTTATAATCTGCAGCTATATCATTAAAATTAGTGTCATATTAAGAGATCATCATAATTGTATGTACACCACACACACACACACACACATTATATATAGGGCCTATATAAAATAATAATACATTGTAATATAAAGGAAAACTGTTGTCAATACACGTGCAAATCAAAACTTTTCTGCAATTAGGGCGTTAAATCCAAAATTCAGTGGTCATGCGTATGTATGCGTTGTAAGATTCGCATCTGATGTTTTATGTTCGTTTTTGACTCTCACTCTCAAGCCCATTCTTTCTTAATTCTTTGTGCCCATTTTTTTTTTTTTTCTATCGAAGGGCCTATTCTGGACGTTCATTGTGCATACATGGTACGTGATTTGCCTTGCTTTAGTCATTAGTTGTCGGCTGGTTTGCGGTTGGTTGTGATACATGTAGGTCCTATTGTGGCGTTAGTTGCGTGACATTGTGATACGAGGGCTAATTATGCATTTTCACATGGTTGGAATTGTGCATTAAAGAGCATATAGGCCTGTAATTGTTTCAGTACAAAGTGTACAATTCTTTGTAAATTAATTTTAACATACAACATTTCGTTTAGAACAGGGATTCCCAGCGCAGGAGGCCAAAACGTGTGGTTGACGAAAGTAATGGATGTCATATGTGGCAATTCGACCAACGACATAATTATCTTGCAATAAATACACAATCCAGTTAAATTATACGTTTTCCTAGATTGCTCCTAATCAACTCAAACGCCTAAAATACTCCAGAATTTTTTCCACTGAAGTCTGGATGTTATAGATAATGGGCCGATATCAAATAAAACGCCATGGATTAAAACAAACAAACAAACAAACAAAGCAGTGGCGATATATATGGTATGTTGGTACGATTTGTGTATGACCCGTCTTATTTTTTTTAACCAAATATTCTATTCAGCACCAGCCTCAATTAGTTTCAAAGTTAACTTTGAGGGAGTTTATCATTTCCCTCGTTGTTCAGATGGATCGTGCCGTCAATACCTTATTGTTGATACAACTAATATAGGGGCCCTATCACCCAAGGGGAGAGCTGTAAAGAGGCATGTAAGAACACCGAAGCCCAAATATATATGTGGATTGAGTGAAAGCAGCAATATCAATAGTAGAAGACATCAGTGAAGGTTCGAGAGAAATCGGACAATCGAATCAAAGCTATGAATTTGTAAAGTTTCGGCGCCATCATTGATGGATAAGAAGACCACTATAGTTCATGATATTATTTTGGACAATACAATGTATGAAAGAGAATATAAGAAGATTTTCACAAAATATCATTTTTCATGAATAGTACACATTCCATCGACTTGGTACTGACATTATAAAAAGGGTAATTTGATTTCCCCCGTCTTCTTAAGGAGGGAAGTCAAGTGCTCTTTTACTATGCTAAAAAGTGAAAATACATTGATTTTTTTTTGTGTATTTCATTTAAATTGTTGTCCATAATGACGTCACGACAAAAATAAACTGCATCTCTTCCCTCCAGAAAGTTTTCCTCCATGTCTTTTGATTGTTGAGACAAACTCAGTGGATAAAATCAGCTTTGAAACTTAGAGGGTAACTCACTATCTAATGCTGATGTGAACACATAACTACAGCCTGCAGGAAATCCTTTGGGGGAAATGTCAGCTTTATTTCAGATTTTGAGGTTCTGTTCAAAGGTCTACTGTTAGTTTTCAGCCAGACGCATAAAAGAAAAGTCCGTATTATGTACAACTTTTTACAGCTTATCACGTTAGGTCCTTTTTTTTTCTTTAATTTGTAGTGAGTATGAATAATATTGCTAGCACTCTTCATTCAAATGGATCGGGAGATATCTAGTGACGTGCAGTATATCGCACCAGAATGGCGCACAGCCAAAGAGATTTTCTTGGCGCAAAACGGTTTTATTATGTCATAGGCACTCTGAAATTATGAGACTCAAATGACTCATAACAGTTGCCAGGTGTAAATGTATCAATATTATACACACACACACACACACACACATACACATGCAAGCGTGCACATATGGACATGTGCACATACAAATCTGGGGGTTCCAAAGACTTTCAGGGAGACACTTCTGTTTTGCAGGCATCTCAATGGAGAAAGAACATTATGAATTACAAAATCAGGGCGGATTTTACCTTTCTTTCTTTTTATAACATGAAGGCGTATCTGATTATTCACCTAGCCTCCTGCAGACTCGGGTAGATCTGGCACCTCTGCATACACACATATACAATAGGGAGCTTTAGATTTGCGACGCGGACGTTTAAGACGACGTCGGGTTGCAAAGTAGCTTTAGATTACCCAGTGACGCAACCTACAAAAAGTAAAATGGCACCCCCAATGATCAGTGCACCAAGTAGCTCTCTGCGTCGTGAATTGAGTGGATGCGAAAATAGCCCGGAATGCACAGTGAAAACTCAGATGACGTGACATAAAAATAGATCAATTTTCATAAAAGATTTTCCGCATGCGCAGAAGTTTTTTTTACCCCATTCTAAACGCCCGTGTTGCAAAAATCTAAGCTCCCTAATATCACCCAATAGGAACAACATTCATTTCACTGAATTACAAAAAACATAGTGACAAATGACAGCAGGACATGACAAAGTTTAAATACCGTGACATATGTTTAGCTTTAATTAAACATTTGAATCTGGTAGTGATAGCCGGAATTCCCGCTTTCGAGTCTGTAAACGTAATAATGAATACATAATATCCCCCATTGATAATAATAAATACTAAGGAGATACATTCATGATGATTTGGTCTACGCTGTGTTCTGCCTCACAATTTCACTTTAAGTAGGCAGATTAGATCATTTCCATTGAGTATATATATGATATTATTTACAAGCTGGTCACATCTCTAAATCTGCAAATTCTAAATGCTTCCACACACTCTACAAGTCATGTCAAAAATTCGACTATTACTAAGATTGAGTTTGCAATAGGGCAGACTTATTGCAAAACTTTTGTTGAAAGAAAGAAAAAATTTAAGTGTAAAATGGAAGCAAGTTACAGTCTACTGATCAGTTTTCATACTCTCATAAAAAAGTAAAATCACAATTGAGATGAAGAAAAAATAGTTGCACAATTACATCACTTCGTAATTATCTTGAACTATGCAACTAATACTGTTACCAGTTAAAGCACTGTAGAAGGTAAGGGTATTAGAGGAATTGATATTTCATATTACACTATCAGATTCATGTATTTTACACTTCAGATCTTTATAGGTTACATCCATTAATAGAATATCAAAACAAACTTGTCAATAAATGCATAATAAACTAAAGTGAAAGATTTTTTAAAAGTTAACAACAGTTCTTTTCATCTTTTCCTTGCAAAAAAACCCCAACAAATTATTTGAGTTGACACAAATTTGGGGAGTAAATTATAAATCTGAATGTGTATATGTAGAAATAATATTCTTGTTCTATTTGAAGGGGCACAAATTAAATTGATAATGAAAAACAAGTGTTGGAGGGTAAGAAAAAAAAGACAAGAAAACTGAACATGAGCAGAGTACAGCCAACAGTGATACGAAGGAAACAATTAGTAATGAAGTCAAGATAAAAGTAGTCTTTGAAATTTCTGCTATTGCTGGATTAACTTACATGCTAAGTCAAAGTTTTTAGATAAACATGGGATGATAAAATCTATGACTTGAGGGCTAAATGTAATACTACATACAGATGCATGATCATTTGTAATATGTTACAGTCACAAATAATGCATTTCTTCTCAAAGTTCACTAATATGAACTTCCTTCCACACACAAAGGTGTGATTGCCGAATTAGGAGGTGAGCATTCCTTTTGTACAATCTTTTGTACAACATTTTACTCTTCCTCATTCTTACTTCTCATTCTCAAGAAATACTTAACACTACCATCTATCATTATATAAACACAACTCGAAGAAGGAGAAATTGTCAAAATATCATATCTGTACATGCAATTTCCTCTGTCACACGTAAAATGGCAAGATTTGCTGGCTGAGTATATGTGTAGTCACAGTAAACAACAATAATTACCAAGTACTTTCCTTTCTCTATAGAGAAGCTGTTCTTATTCTCCTTCCAAGCATATCAGAAATGTACAAGTTGTCGAGAACAAAGCAAAGTTATCACAATATCTATTTTCCTTTTCATCAGCAATGCACCCTCTCGTCCAAATAATAAAACAAACGGCGGTTGTACAATGTTCAATGCTATAGGTTTCAAATCGAGGGGCTTCAGTGAAAGGGGATAATAGAACTGTCATTTCTCATTCACCACCAAGGCTTGTCTCCTTTGTGGCTCTGAATGGATGACAAATTGCCTGGCTACGGCAATGATTTAAAGGACTGGGCACAGAAAAAAAAATAGCTTGATATTTATATATATAAAGTGAATAATGCATTTTAGGAAAGCTTAAGTCTCTAGGAATACGAATAATGAAGTTTCAGAATGTGAAAACTTCTCTACAACTAATCGCTGGTGCACTCCTCTCATAATAGGTGAGCATGTCGTCATGGAAGACCATTTATGGCAAAGAATGAGTCAATTATCAAATTGATAACTCTCATGTCATTCTACATACGATTGGGGAAAATATATACGCACACGGATCTCTGGCTGTAACAAACCACTGGGACAAACCAAATTTCTATTTTACATGTGCTTTTTATAATAGGGTGGAACAAAAACCCAGTAATCTAGAAAGGATTGTTCAAATTTTGGGCAAGAAACATTACTTTGTTAAAACAAGATATCATTACATCACCAATTTCGTGTAATGAGGGTCCACTACTTTACTGTCACAACAAAATTAATTTCATCATATTACATGGAATACAAAATAGTACACATCAGTCTGGAATCCAATGATGACATGGATGTGTTGGGACTAGTAAAGTATAAATATAGACATGGTAATTTGGTTCAAGGGACTATGGATTAAAAAGTTGTGGGGCTGTGTTTAACAGACATGCACTTGTTCTGCAATGTATTATCAGTTTCTGTTGACGTCTTTGTTACTTTCTGTTCCCCTTCTTTGCCTTGCATTCTCATGAGCAAAAACATATTTTGTCTTTGTGTCATCAAATGATCAAAAAGGTTATTGCATATCTAAGTACATCTGGCAAAAACACAAAGACATAATCTACAACAAGGCTAGTAAACCGTTTGAATACACAACTCCTGTCTTGCCAAAAGAATAGCAATTACAAGTACAATTATTCAAAATGAAGTCAGTAAATTTTCTTGGCGAAAAAAAAAGCACAGACAAGAAACAAAAAAGTCAACAAATTAAAAACTCAAAATTAAGGGTCATTTCTATCTTCGTAATGGAATGTCAGATGCATATGTAATCAGCGTAGTTGTCAGCATTACTGTTTAATTCTAGACTATAAAATATGCTGGAAAACTCACATGTATAGATCAGGTACAAGGTATGTTGGCTAATGAATTACTACGTTTGGTTAAAAAGTATCAAAATGTATGACAATGATCTGCATTAATCAATCATTTCTTGCTTCTATTTGCAGCTTGTCAACGAAACACCTTATCGCAGCAATAGAATCTTATGGTCCAGTCAGGTAGGTTGGAAAGGGCTGAGGAAAGATGAGTACAGCGCCCTCGTTGTTGAGCTCATATGACTCTTTGAGACATCACAATCTCGTTCCAAGAATGCAATCACCAGTCTGCAGAAAGAGAGTGAAAGGAATTCCTACATTTACAGGGGTTCAGAGACATGAATTATTGTAAACAGCATCTTCTCTATATCTTTAATTCTAAAAATGGGAATTAGACCCAAATATGCATGTTGATTGAGAGAACACAGGATTAGAAGGAATACATCAGTGACAGTTTGAGGAAAATCAAACGATTGATCAATTTAAACATTATGAATTTACACAGTTTTAGTGTAGCCATCGCTGGGTGAGAAGATTACAGTTTGTGATGCTCTATATGAAGAACAATATCAAGAACATATAAAAGAACATTCAACACATTTGCACTTTTCTAGCCTAATGATACAGCACTAGAGTATAGGTTGTATATAGGTTGACTTTCCTCTATCAGAAAGCAGGGGAATAATGCTACCCTTAACATTTGTCAGTAACGAGTCCAGGGAATGTGTACTTTTCATTAAAATATTTTGTTCAATATTCTTGATATTTTCTTTATATTATTCTTCATAAATGTGATGTCACAAATTGTAATAGTCTTCCTATCCAGCGATGGCTGCACTGAAAAATTAAAAAAATCATATCTTTCAAATGGATTGCCTGACTTTACTCAAACTTTATGACTGATGTGTTCTACCAATATTGCTGCATTAGATCAATCCATGTGTATATTTGGGTTTCATTCTCCTTTGAATATGCCCTATCACTTCAGGATAATAAAAATATCAAAAGCCAAGCACGCTTACAAAATTTCATGTATTCTTACCATTACCTAAACAAAAGCTGAGGTGCCAGTTGGGAAAAAATTATTAGTTGATAAATATACGAAATTATCATAAAGTGAAATCCATAATTCCAAATTTCAGCATGAAAAGTCCAGAAGTAACTTTGAGAGCAATTAAGCATTGCATGGCATGATCATACAGCTTCTTCCCCTATTTTTCTGCACTTGAAGTAACTGATTCACAAGGTTAGGGGTATATCATGTGCATTAGTTCTTTTCATCTATCCAGAATTCAAATCTTTCGAAGCCACTCTGTACAAATCCATATTCGGGCCATACTTGATTCTTCATACAAAATTTGTAGCCTAGGGAACAGAGCAAACATATTTTGACTATTTTAAGACCACTCCGTATGATTGACTTTAACCCCCATTCTCCAAGTGTTCTTACCTGCATCAAGGTCAACTTCAGTGGAACTTGTAAGGTGCAATTATTGTGCTCCACAATCAGCATCTCTGCGTTGCTGCTCACCCCCATCACCAGAATGGGCTCACCCTCTCTCAGCACAGGCTCAATGCACGACGAGTCTGTTGGGAGAAACGGTTTGCACTGATAAATGTTTTGTGTTTAATGCACCTCACCATGAGTGTTGAAACCACACAAGTTTAGGTCAATTTTCTATTCGTCTCTGTCTGTCTGTTTGTCTGTTTCTCAAAGTCGCCCTCCCTTTCTCTGTCTGTCTGTTTGTCTGTTTCTCAAAGTCGCCCTCCCTTTCTCTGTCTGTCTGTTTGTCTGTTTCTCAAAGTCGCCCTCCCTTTCTCTGTCTGTCTGTTTGTCTGTTTCTCAAAGTCGCCCTCCCTTTCTCTGTCTGTCTGTTTGTCTGTTTCTCAAAGTCGCCCTCCCTTTCTCTGTCTATTTGTCAGTCTATTTCTTCATACATGTATGTAGTTTGTATGTATGTACTGTATAAATGTGTATATGAATGTATGTTTGCATACAAGTTTATAATTTGAGTAATATAACATTTGAACAGATTGTCGAATTTTTATCAAGCATCACTAATGTGTACACCTGATGCTTCTGCATTCACTGAATACACACATACATTTGTCAGTAGTGAGTAGATGGTGGAGAACAATCCGTACCTGGTGAGTAGTCACATCCCATGATTCTTGTGTGGGGAAACCCCTTGCTTAGGTCTAAATGTCTCCTTGTTGGATGGTTGCTGGGTAGTGGGGGTGGGGTGTCCTGTTTGGGGAAAAAATATACGATATGAGGTTATGAAAGAATGATCAGAAAGCAACCACACACACGCAGTGAGAAATTTAAGGAAAAAAAAATTCTGCATGAGCTTCATAACATGTGAATATATATATATATATTATCTCCATATGGGCATTTTCTCTACATATGTGTGTGTCTATACGTAAATATGTGTTTATGAGAAGGACATACTGCCAGTATTCAGTGATTCCAAGGAAGTAGAGTGAGTGCATGAGAGGCAGAAAATGCATTCTGATGATCTGCAGTAGAAGCAGGGTCCCATCTCATAAAAGACATCAGGATAGCAACTCTTGCTAGAATGGCAACCTACCGTCGCAGCAGCCAATCGGTATAAGCAGGATTCTTATCATTACAACGACACTTGCCGTTGCAGCAAGAGTTGCTATCAAAGCAACATTTCATGACATTGGGCCTGGGTAACTAAGCACTTTAAACAGCATCTTAAATCAATACAGGCACTAAACCCACTAAAAAAAAAAGAACAACAACAACAACAACAACAAAGCACCTGTCATCATACTTCAAGGGATGGTACATTTTCGGTTTAGGTGGGGCTTTGATTTCCAATGTTTTTCAATGTTTATTTTTTGAGATAATTAGAAACCTGTCATGAAATAAGAAAGACCATAAATTCTAATAGCAATTCAAGGTTTATACGATGAAAATTAGCTTTGAAATGGCCGAGATATCGAAAATATAGTGATTCTAATAAAAGGTAGGGCCCACCTTTTATCAGGATAGCTTTGTTTTAATTTGTTTTTGGATATCTCAGCCATTTCAAACCCAATTTTCATCAAATAAACTTTGAATTCCTCAGAGAATTGTATGCTCTTTAACAATAACATTTCGTAAAGAAAGTGGTTACTATCATCTCACAAAATGTTAAAAGCTGCATTTTCATCTTTAAGCACTGTAAGATTCATCATAGTCTAACCTTGACAGTTTCGTTTACTCTGCTCTGCATCCTAGCTTTCTTGTGCTCAATGCTGCCGGAATCAGACTCCTCACTACCATCGGAAGAAGGAAGATGAATTCTGGAATAACAAAAAGGCAGTGAATATTCATTAGTCCATGATAGTTAATTAATATTTATATCACTTCATTTCATTTCCATTAAAAGGTTTAATACAATAATTGATACTTTTAATAGTTGAACCACAGTACGTGCACATAAACATATGGAATTTCATGATGCACTTGTTAACAGGTATGATTTAGCAATATCATAAAAATGATTGGTCTTTTAAGGGATGATATGTTTACAGAATTAGTCAACTCAGCCCTAGTTGGTCACTTTGCTCCTTCAGAGGATTACTGTAAAAACCTGAAAATTTTGCATGCATGAAACTTTCGCAAATTACACAAGAAGCCAAGATTCACAAAGGTAAAATGCACATTAATTTTTTTTTTCTACGCAATGCATTAAAAGCCAATGACAATTCACAAAAGTTTCATGCTACAAAAAAGGCTATCCCACGTTAATCCCACGTACCTCTCATACACAGGCTCACGGAAGGTGATCTTGGTCGGGTGTCGGTGGATAAACTCGCTGTAGGGCTGGATGTCGGAGGAAGACGAGGACGACGATGTTGACGACGAGGGCCAGTGGCGCCTTGCGAGCCAACAGCGCACCTTGGACTGCAGGAATCGGGCTGATGTGTCCCGGTGACCGTCCCTCACAGACTCCAATGCTTGCCTTGTCTCCTGGCTACATGCATGCAAAAATCAAACAAGCAGACATGAACAGTTAGAAAAAAAAAGATAAACAAGAAAAGCACTCTTAGATCACAGACCTCCACCAAGCAGCTCATTTCTACCCATATCAAGACATGCTGAAAATTGTCCAATCATTTCCCAATATAGAAGCCTTTTGTTACATCGTCGGCTTCTAGCTACGCGGCGCCTTGCCTGAGCAGATGATGCACTTCAGAGTGCATATGCAAACTTCTAATATGCGCACCTTAAACTCCCAAGTTCACTGACCCAATCTGCCAAAAGATTAAAAAATCCACAAAAATTCCCGTATCATTACCAAATGTCATTCATCTCTTACTTGTGTCATTATCAACTTTTTCTGCAAGTTTCATTCAAATCCGTTTGAGATTTTCTGAATTATTTTGCAAACAGACAAACCAACGCCAATGATCACTGAACCTCCTCCTTCCTTGGTGGAGGTAAAAAGTGCAAAATTAATTGATTAGTGTGAACACATCACATTCATACATTTCCCTATGAAATAAAGGATCTATATTTGGACAAACCCTCAAGCTAACTTGGTATCAAAACACTACTGAAATGATATGTGGTTTTGCATTACTTTTCATTTCCTTTGGGGTGAAAGTAAGTTTCTGAAACTGAGTTTACACCATGAAAACAGAGCGACTGCTGGAATAGATGCCCTTTGTATCTTATCTTGCACAAGCCATTGTGTGCAAAGGACCCTTGTAGTGAATCTAGAAATGCAACACCCTGTGAAAGCTAGAAACCTTAAGATTACTCTATAATGTTGGAGCTTGGTGAGTGTCTTTATGGCTGTATGTGACTGTCATAATGTAAAAGACGAAGAAGAAAAACAAGGATTTCTACTCATCAGAAGATGCAAAGAGACTTTGGCAACTAGCCAGTCTGATAACTTCTAAAAATGATTCCTGGTGCAAGCATTTCTCTGAGATTCTGAAGGACTAAGTAAAGTGATCACTACAATTATCTGAGTTTCTCTATCAATGAAAAGACAAATTACCTGAAAAAGGTTTGCTCAACTGCAATTATGTGAGTTTTTCTATCAATGAAAAGACAAATTACCTGTAGAAGACTCGCTGATCGCTGAGGAGCCACTTGTTCTGTGAGCTGCCCGATCCAATGAGTTCACATCTCCTCATGATCTGATCTAGTATCACCTGCATCAAAACATGTGAAAAAAAAGTAGTCAATTACACACAGAGCAGTCCTGTATTAGATAGGATACATGAACATGTGAATAGCTCAGTTACAAAATAATGGTTAGCATCACAGATTAAGACTTTGGTATATGAGAGGAGGGGAAAAAATCTGGACAAGTGAGGGCACTATTTACTAACCCGGCACTGTTCTCTCGGGGGAATGCGTCTATCCCGCGGCTGGAGCATGACAAAGTACCGCTTCACGAAGTCCACGATGGCAAGATAATGGGGATAACCTGCAGATGAATATCAAAAGAATGAGAAAAGTTATTACACTGTGGATTCACCTCAAGCATAATTGTATGTACCTACCCCCAAGTCCAATATACCTAATCTTATTTCAGTCATTATTTTCACAATGTTGACCTGCAAATATGCTGTAATCACCTGCTTCCCAAACTCACATAGTAAGCTCAATTTTCAAACACAGAGAGCAATTACTGTACATATTGTAGGTTAAAATTCAAGGTTTTTCTGCATTTCAAAATAAAAAGGAGACATAGGAGCAACTATTATAAAACACTTTAATTCATGTTTTATACATAGATATCTGCCTGTGTAAAACTGATTTAATCTGCAGTCACAGAACATCTATTATTTGTAGTTATATTATTTCCTCTGACAGTGCTCAAATGTGAGTAGAAAAAGCATGATAAAAGTTCCCACACTCATGAACATTCACATACACCATGCTTGCTACATCTTCAAAACAAACCTATCAATTCTTACATTCACACATAAAGCCACACAGAGATCTATTCTATGAGAGAATGAGAGAAAGTCAGAGACAGACAGACAGACATACAGACAAGGAACATGAGGGGGAGATAGAGACAGAGAAACATACATTTACATACACATACAGGCAGGCAGACAGATGAGGAGGAAGAGTCAAACAAACAGATAAACAGATAAAGGGACAGACAAGGAGGTAGAGAGACAGACGGCCAGAGAGACAAATGAGAAAGAGACAAATATACCGACAGACAGACAGAGGCAAAAAAAAGAAAAGAGAGAGGGAAAAACACAAACAGAGACATACAGACAGAGAGACAGAGAAACAGAAATAGAGAATCAGACAAGATGAAAGAGAGACCAATAGAGAGACAAAGAGAGAGGGAGAGATGTCACAAGATTTTTTTTTTTATTATTCTACATCAAACATATATTCATCTGAACACATAATACATCATAATATTTCCAATAACATCATAACATTTCAAATGAAATACTTTGAAAAACAACCAACAAAATATCCTGACTCAGACCATCATAAGATACATATCAAGAAAACAGGTGTCTAAACAGACACCATTTTTTCTGAAACACTTGCAACTTATGACTATTTCTTGCAGAAGATTTCAGAAGATGTCGGATGACTTACCGTCTGTCATATGTCTCAATGTCGGGATGATTTGGAAGGTTCTCATCTGTCTCAAGACCGTCTTGACTGAGAAGTGGTTGCCAGAATCCTGCTGGTCATTGATCTGTGGAGATGAAAAATTCAAGTGAAAATATCACACAATTCTTTCATTTAGAGAGAAAATACTCACTGAGGAAAAATCAGCTAAATTTTGATTGAACCTATCTAACGATTCACTGGTCAATGAACAATGAATGTAGTATAATGTAGGGTGTCAAACCAATTGGCTCTTTCAGAATTGACAGAAATAAAAGAACAACATTCATCAACAATTACATGTACTAATTGATCTTTGGTGATAAATTGCCACAGCTACACAGTCTAACAGACACTAATTAACAAAGTGAAAAGTTACAGGGACGGCCTAGTTTGGGTAGAGATGGGGATCCAGGCTTCGAAATTTAAAAATATGAAACTTTAAAGAGCATACAATTCTAAGAGGAATTAACAGTTCATTTGATTAAAATTGGTTTTGAAATAGCTGAGATATCCAAAAACAAAGTAAAACAAAGTGGCGATAATAAAAGGTTGGACCCATCTTTCATTGGGACTGCTATGTTTTTGGATATCTTGGACATTTGAGAGCGCATTGTTCTCATTTCAAAATCATTCTTGTGAATAAAGAAAAATAATTACATTTTAATACAGGGAATACACACTAGCTGGCAGCTTTGTCATATTCTCTCAATCAGACTCTAGAATATGCATCAACCAAAGAACATGGACCACTGCTGTCACACACTCACAAACACACAGGTAGCGCATTCAATGATTTTCTGTCCATACCTTGATGCACTGAATGAAGTGAAATTCTGCATTCTGCCTGGTCAGGGAGTCTAGCAGCTCCCTGAGCCGCTGGTGGCAGTCGCTGGGAAGACTTCCGATGCTAGCGTCCGACGGGCGGGGACGACCCTCGCCCCCAGAGAGTGGGGGACTGGGGCAGATCCGGAACAAGAGACCCCTTGCCACATTTCCTGCAATGCAAAAATTCACTGGTTAACCCTTTCCATGCCCATCACAGGCACTTATTAAACTTCATTATATTCCACATACTAAGAATATTGCTATAGGATTGGTCAAGAGCTGATCACGTGATAAAGTGTAGTTTTGCCCATCACATCACCTGAGAAGAAAAGTTTGTTACACTCTACGATGATAGTCATTTTGTTTCGCTGATCTCTTAATGCACACAGTCCTAATGCGTGATACAACTTACAATTTTGAGTACGCGCGAAATAAAAGTGCATTGCACTGTGGTCTATCATTTGACCTGGGTCGAGTGATAGACCACAGTGCAACAAACTTTTATTTCGGTGCCACGCGCGGGGCGCGGAGCAAATTCGTTGTTTTGTCATCTACGCACAGTAAACTTGGTAGCCTAAGCCCTGAGGATACCCTGAGACAACTAAAACGGTTTCAGATGTAAAATAAAATGGGAATATCTAGGACCCTAGATGTTGAATATAAAGCAAATAATAAACTTTTAGTTTCAGGCAATGAGACAATCACTTCCTCGGCGATCTGAATGTGGACGCTATCTTTCCTAAGCTGCGCTTCGGAAAGATAGCTACATCCAGATCGCCTCGGAAGTGATAGTTTGTCCCATCACCTTCACCAACATTGATTATTTGCTTACGATCACATTTATTTCATCAGCATTTAGTACTAAACCTAAACTTGACCTAGATGTAGATCTTTTTTTTTTCAGCTACAATTCAGTTTTTGAGAGAGCTAAATTCACTTTAGAGGGACTTAAATTCACATTGAAAATGGCTAAAAATTCAGTCTGAAAGAGCTAAATTAAAATCACCCAGTGCAAGTTCACTGCAGGAGGAGCTGCCCCACATCTTACTCTCAAACAAGCAGTCTTAGTTTCTTTACATCAATACAGAGTACTAGCTTATCTGTTCAGTTGTAGAGGGTTATTACAAAAAATGTGGTCATTTCTGCCACACATGAAAAAAAGAAAAAACTATTAACCTTGAACAAGTTTTAACTCCTGGGCGAAGAGGTGGGTGGCGAACCCAAAGTTGCACCCCTTCCTCCGGAAGATGGCCACCACGTCATCACTGATCACATCCCGGCTCCGCTCGAGGAAGTCAGCAGCACTGTACCGCACCTCACCTGACGTGTGAGTGATGGTGAAGAGGTGCCTGTTTTCGCTCTCCACACCAAAGAGACTAAACGGACCGAAGGAAGAGAAAGGAAAAAGTTTGAGAACAGCACTCCAAACCGGTATGCCTTAAATGTGGATAGGTAGGCCACATTTGAAATATCTTTGCAGCCTCAGAACTGAATCTTCCATAGTTTGAAAACAAGTTAGTTTTGTGGCTGTACAGCAGACACAGTTGCTATTATTCATGAATACTGAGCACAAGGCAGTATTTCCTTCTTCATCCTGCAAGAAGTAGGGCAGAAAATTGATTACTGAAATGTGTAATCACATACCCATGTGGTAAATTTTCAAACTTAATCTTCTTTCAAAGTAAGAACATAATTAAGAACTGTAATTTCTCCAACTTTAGAAGAAGAAATGTAGCAATTGAGTCAGAATGACAGTTTTGGGAAATCTATTTCATCCGAATTATGTCTGTGTTTAGTATCTTGAACGTTCTCTATCATTTCTACGGATATGATTTTCTCTTTGTTTTGTTGCAAAGCTATTTTTCACACAACTTTGAAATGGAACTGAAATTGACGTAATCTGATTTTTAAAATTGTTTTTGTTGTGTAAATGGGTAACAAATACTGAATAAATAAATGAATAAATAAATGATCCTCTTACCGACTGTCATGATGTCGCCGTTTGAGCTTTGACAGCATGACTTCTGCCGTCTGTTGCTCTGACTGGTTACACATGGCATTGATCATGCTGAGCAGGCCACCCTGAAAAATTTGGGAAACAAATGTCATTACCAGTTGCAATTATACTGAATAAGCTGTCACTGCCTTTCAAGGTGGTGGCACTCTAAGGGTAATAGTGTTGAATAATAAGTGGTTCATGTGTAAACTGTGAAACTGTGATAATGATTTTAGGAATCAACATCTGTATAACCTCGGCCTCAGCACATGATACTTAAATGTTTCTTTGGCAACAATAACTGCAGCCATTCTGTAGCATATTATAATACAAGTAAACATTTGTACACTTTACAAACAAGAAAGAAGAAATTTGGGTACATCAATGACACAGGTGAAAATTCATGCACATACTTGTACCTTTGAGGTGCACAATTCCAGGCATGGAGAGTTGTCGATGAATGAGATGGGGCTAACAATGAGGGCGTCTTCCAGCGCGGCCTGCTGCGACTTTTTGAAGACCTGCTGGAGATAGTGCTGGTGCAAAAGTTCAGAGGCAATGTTCGCTGAAAGGTCCTCGAGTCTATTGCACTGTGGATGACAGAAGGCACAAAGGGAAATCAAAGTCAAACGATCATCAAAAGTTTGATGGAAAAATTATGGAAATTTGTGTGAAAGAACAGCAATATTGAAAATATGTTGATGAGACCACTGAAATTACGGTCACACAAGATACTTTTGGCTGCATGAAATTTTCACCGGGGAGCCAAGATTCCAAAATTGATATGCATGCAAAAGTTTTTGTCTTTACACAATGCATTGAATGCCGCTGACCAATTCACAAAAGTTTCATGCCATGAACATTTCTGGATTTACAGTATACAGTGAAAACCGTTATAACGAGGTCCGTGGGACCGCTGATATTGTCTCGTTATAACCGGTTCCTCGTTATAACCGTACGCACTAAAAACAAAGAAAAACATAAGCATGGAATCACATACCAATCAAACTTGTGAGCAGTCTTTGCATTGTTATCAACACAAGTAAATGGATTATTATTATTGAGAAAGAATAAAAAGGAATCATTTGTGAGTTGATACCAAAAGAATAAAAAAAAGAAGGGGTTGAAAACGCATTCTTTGTTTTTCTTCCGAAAAATCTCTTCGCGAGTGTTGTGCACGCGTTCTTGAAAAGTGCACGGCAGGGTTGAATTTGTAATCCTTTGTAGACCTATCTCTTCCTCGAGTATTGAACCATTCTAAAAGAATGAAAACATCGTTTGTGAAACACAGTATAAAATTTTAATAAACAAAATCACATTGTATTAAAAACGTTTGTTACATTAATTATTTAGGCTGTATTCCATGATGTTTGCACCAGCAGGGGTTGAAAATGCATTTTGTATTTTTCTCCCCAAAATCTCTTCGCATTTTGTACATGCGTTCTTGAAAGGTACACGACATGCTTGAATTCGTGATCCTTTTTACGCCTATCTCTTCCTCATTATAACGGACCATTCTGAAAGAATGAAATTATCCATTTGTAAAATACAGTGTGAAATGATAATGAACATCACGATGATTTCATTAATTATTTCTCCTGTAATCTCTTACATAGTGTACACATCAATGTTTCCCAACCAGCAAAACAACTGGAAGTCGGAACTGACATGAAAAGGATTATGATAAGCTGCACATGCATTCCAAAAACATATTTCTCCATGTTCTGTCACCAGTTTGTTTCACAGAATGAAACATTTTTGAATGAGTATTTTTCTTTTTTCACATTACGGACTGGTTTGAGCTAATATCAAGTAGGCCGCCTACGCGTATCTCCAAAAAAAAAAATCAAATAATTATGTTCAAAGACTGAAGAACATCAGGCAGTATCCGTGTGTCTTATCGCATGGTTTATAAGAAAACATGCAAAGAACGATACTAAGCATTTGTCACCGATGATGGAGGATAAAAGAGGGATATTAAACGGCGGGACGACTGAGCCTAGCACATTTGTTTCCTCTTCCCACCTCAGATCGTTCATTGATAGAGAGACGGCATGAGGACTGCTACAATAAAGCTCAAATGTTTATGCACATATAAAATCATGATACACGCGCGCACTATGTGGTCAGAATGACTCTGCAGAACCAGAAAGAGAAGAGAAGGATAGCGTGAATTTGGTTTTCAATGTTTCGTCTGTTGCGCGTTTGAAAGCGGCAGGTCAAGAAATGGAACCTCGTTGTATCCGATCAAACTGCTTATGCGTTTCTTTATCATGACGCACCGAAGATGTCCTCGTTACAACCGGAATCTGATTATAACCAAACTCGTTGTAACCGATCTGTTTTACCATAGGTTTACACTCAAAAGAAAAATGGGACCGACGTGATTACCTCGTTGAAAGCGGTTCCTCGTTATAAACGAACTCGCTATAACGGGGTTTCACTGTACTGATAATGCTATAAGAGATGGGAGGGGTTTAATGTCTGGGTGTACTTCTCTGTCACAAAAGCTTAAAAGACTTGCAGACTTAAATACTAATAGATATATCTGTGTCACCAAATTTTGACAATGGTAATTATTCATTGAAAAACAAATCTCCATACCTTGAATTGTAATTGTATGCGGTGAGTATGCACAATTTTCATGATACAAAAATTTATTTGAAATCAAAGTGAACACTCCCACAGACCCTACATTTCATCTCATCAGAACCCATTGGAATTTTTCACACGTGAAGTCACTTATGTAATGATTACTATACAAGATTACAAAAATAGGTTTTCATTTAGGAAAGCCACATTGTTTTACCAAGGCTATTAGATATATAAAGGGATAAAATCAGCCTACCACACATTACACACAAACAAGATCAAATTGAAGAAGAAAACTATTTGCTCTTAGTAAGAACAAAAAGACACTACTAGAGAAAATTGCAAGGTTGCATCCTAAGGAGATTTTGCAAACTTCACATTATGGCCAAAAGTTTTTTGTTTTGTTTTGATTGTTTGCCATTTGGAGTATGAACCAACTGGCAAACATCATAACATTACTTGGAAAGTTAAGTTAAGGGTTATGAGCACATGATGGCTTTAAGTCCCAATCAAAGATGATATAAAGGATACCTCCTTAAAAAGAAGAAGAAGAAGAAGAAAAGAGACTAACCTGAGAGTTGGAGAAGCCAGGCATGTCAATGATGTGAATCTCCCCATCTGTGTGTCTGCTGCCCTCTAATGGTGCTGCACTGCCAGTCAGTTCACATGTTGAGTCACTAAGTCTGCTGCATGAGTCGCCTGGTCATACAAAAAGGAGGGGAAAAAAGGAAATGGAAATCAGTTCCTGATATGAAATATATTAATAAATATGCTAAATGTGATTTCTATATCTAATGGAAGATAAATGGGACACTCTCTTCCCCAACATCCTGTTGAATGAAAATCAGAAAATCATGTTCTTCCCCCAAAAAATTCCAGAATTCCTCCTCTTATTACCCCTTTCCCCCATCCCCAAGGAATAAAAAAAAAATTCACATCAGTCACATCTAAAAAGATTGTTGTCTTACCACTACTCTGTGTGTCTTCGCTGCTGATAGAGGGCGCCACATAGGGTGGACATTTCACGCTCTGCTTGAAGACGCTGTTGATCCTTTTCACAACGGTCAGGACCATGCGGCAATACAGAGCCTTGGATAGGATGTCACGTGTCTGATTTGCCTGGTACAAGAAAAAAAAAAGAAAAGAAAAGAAAATGTACATATGCAAGTGTGCTGTTGTACGACAACTTCCTTCTTCAGTCCACAGTAATTGCTGGTACGAGTGCTAAATCCGCTTTCCACATCTTTTAAAACCTGTGTCTCAGTATTCAGGGTTATGATACAATGAAAAGTGCTCTGAAGACCACAGTGTGGAGAAAAGGCAAGCTACAAAACAACTCTGATATAATTCCGACAATGGCAGCACTGATGATGATGATGATGATGATGATACCAATAACAATGAAGATGACAATGACGATGACTATCATATTATCAATATCATCAATATTACCGTTATCAATGTTATCATTATTATCATAATCATCATCATTATCATCATTAACATAATTACCTTTATCAGGGTTATATCAAAGATACTGTTTACCATTGGGAGCGGGGATTTAATAAATGTCTGAGTTATCGCATGTGATGCATATGTGTAGGTCAGTTGTATTGCAAAACATCCTACCACACAAAAATTTTGCAATAAAGCCTGGAATGTAAGGAGATATCACTAGTTTTCTCAATAAACCTCAACTGTAGACAGTTTATTCTTGAAACAATTTTTATAACAGCTATTTTTCACATTTTGTATAGTTAACAATACTTAATATTGATTACATACTGATTACCATTTTTACATTGGTTATTTCTATCCCTACCTCACATTTTAGAATTATTTTGAAGCACTAAAGCACTAAAGCTGCAAATGATTAATAGTGTCTTTTAATAATGGACAATCAAGAAAACTCTTACCATTTCGGCATTGCATAGGGTCTTCACCGCCTGCCCCTTGATGCTCTGTGTCCTGGTGGTGAGGGCGCGGTAGAGGGACACGCCCGACACCCCCAGCAGAGATGCCACGGCCTTGATTTCTATGGGATATGAAGAGAAATACATGTAAGATTGTATGTAAGGCATACAACAGAAGGCGTACGGGGTGTGCGATCTGCTGGGAAATCCTCAAATTTATCAAATACATTGGTGGGACCATCTCATGGATCATGAGAGGGAGGTATTAAACTACTATGAAACCACAATTAGACAAAAAACAACAACAAATAATGGCTTCTCACAAATTTTCTGATGAAAGTCAGTCCAAAACCGTGATGATATACGATGAAATTGAAGGTATCTTCTGCACGAAAAAAGTGGTGTCGAGACACAAAATGGCTACAAATAAATTGACTGCGTATGCGCGAATGGGCTCTCATATATTCTCAACGGAGAATTGTGTGATGAAATGAATAGACAGAAGGACAGATTGGTAGAAAGGAGGTAAGATGGATGAATAGATTGCTTTGAATGACAGAATAGAAACAGGAATAAAGATAGACACTGTACCAAAGAAATACAGAAAGACAGATAGATACATGTAGATAGATAGATAGATAGATAGATAGATAGATAGATAGATAGATAGATAGATAGATAGATAGATAGATAGATATGAATATGGATAGCAATAGTTTAATAAGAGAGAAAGCAAGATACCAGCAATATGGATAAATAGACACATGTTACACATATACGTTTTTGATTGTGATCAGTGCTTATCTGTACCTGCATTTCCACTTATTCTGGACAAAAACTTTCTAGGAGCAAAGATTAGAAAGCAACATATATATTCAAGCTGGTTTGACTCAAACACATTTCTTCAACTCTTTGTCTCTTCTGCTCTTCTGCAATCTATTCATCAAAAAAAAAAAAGTGAGGGAAAAAGGAGTGAAAGTTGTAATTTCCTGTGATTAAAAGGCTTTTAAGTGTAAGTGGAGAAAGGGAGAAAGAGAGAGATCAGAGAATGGAGCGAGGAGTGAGGGGAAGAGAAATAGAATCCATTGAGAAACAGAAATAAAACCAGGGAGCTGTGTGCGCAGCAGTGCCAAGCGACACCGGATATCTCTGTGGAGTGCGGCTAATAGCAAAATGCAAGGTGTATTCTTGACCCGCTCGCACGTCTGGCCTCTCTCCTCTCCTCTCGCGGAGGCTTCTCATAAACTCGGGCGCATGCACCTGTGTAACGAAATCTCGCATTGATCCGCCGCTGGAGTGTGGGTGGTTTTTGTGGGATGGAAACATGGAAACGTCTCGAGTGCGATCGCCGCGACCGGAGAGGAACCCGGTATCGACGGAATACCAAAGCCCCTTTTCTGCGTCGCTATAATGGCCACTTCACGGCGTAACGCGAGAACCGAAGATTAAAACAGAGCAGTGTTGATGAACATTCTCCGCGGTAGATGAGCGTGATTAAAAGCTATTGATGAAATGAACATGACGGACAAGGCTGGGACTATTTCGGTGTCGCTTACCGCTCTTGCCCTCGATGTCCAGCTCGTAGCCGCCGTCTTCCACGAACCGGACGTTTCCAAGTAGCAAGATGGCTGCCAGTATTCTCATGACGTCCGAGAACTCGATGCCGAGTGCCGACAATGAACTCTGAAAAGAAAACAAACAAACAAAAAAAGACAAAAATAACTTTGCACAAAATTCTTTGAACTTTGCTCAGAAGATCTTATATACAAATGACTGAATAAAAAAATTCTGAGAATATCCCGCATGAATTGAATGCAACTGACAAGCATTTTATGACATTGACATTTGCATGAAGTGGATGGAGGAGTAAAAGCTATATTCTTCGAAGCTAATCATGTTTAGAGCAAACTACTAGTAAATATTTGCAGTAAGCAT
Source organism: Diadema setosum (assembly GCF_964275005.1). Taxonomy (NCBI): domain Eukaryota; kingdom Metazoa; phylum Echinodermata; class Echinoidea; order Diadematoida; family Diadematidae; genus Diadema; species Diadema setosum. The sequence continues at coordinate 13,685,296 of NC_092692.1, read as the reverse complement.
AGTACATTCTTCTGTTTCAAATCCTCATCATCCTTTGCAGTGGATTCAACACCATCACACCACTGCATAATATGAATACACACATTGGGGGGCATTACAATGACATTTATCCCCCCCCCCCCCCGTGTTTTCAGATCAAGATGTTGACTCCAAATTTACTCTGACCCACTTGCACAAAAAAAGAAGTAAATAATACACGTTCCAGGGAGTCTGATATCACTAAAAGGTTTTTCTTTTTACCCTCTTCCACTCTTTTTAGATCAAAGTTTAAGAGGTGACTGAGTGCTAGAATGAGCAAACATGACCACACTGCGAACACGAAGGAAATAAATAAAAGAGAGAGAGAGAGAGAGAAAAGTATGTCAAGTTCTCTTCACATTGTATATATGTTTCTAAAGAAACAAAATCCCAGAGAACATTATCACAAGGGAACATAATACCTTTGGGGAGTCACTACATTGTGAATTTTTGATCATTTTTTAAGCAGTTTCTCGAACTCTGGGATGAAAGATTAGTTGAAGGAGAAAAGAAATCATGTCCCACATTGCCATTCTCAGGGTTATGCAAAGCACGGTGTCACATCACAGATCAAATAGAGTGAGAGTAATACAAGTTAAGCTATCTGAACCAACTTTGGTGGTACAGGGGGGTAAAGAAAAACCATACAAGGGTCAGGGAGAGAAAACGATTTGCCCGGTGTCCCAGGGAGAGCCCTATGAAAGAAACTAAACACTATTTTTGTTATTAGCTGCCAAGCAGAGGTGGAGCAAAGAAATACTTGCAGCTTGCGTGACTGAGGATGAAAACTAAGCTCCAACTTCTGTCCCATGTGATTCACACTAGTGAGCATAATACAGAATGTACAAAGAATCTGATTTTGCTTCGTAATGCAATGCTCCGTATTTTGTTTACAGCTCTTCAAGTTTATAGTAAACATACACTAGTGCAAAACATTCACTACATGTATCAAGGTGCTAGTGTTTTGTTGTTGTTGTTTTTTTTTCAGAAGCACTTTGATGGAACACAAGATACTTTAAAATTATTCCAAATTAGCAGACTGCTTTCTCACAGGATTGTACGGAAGAGAAAACCCTGGACTTAGCACCACCAACCATCATGCAGTAAATAATGTCCACAGGACAATTAAATGAATGAATGAATGAATGAATGAATGAATGAATGAATGAATGAATGAATGAATGAATGAATGAATGAATGAATGAATGAATGAATGAATGAATGAATGAATGAATGAATGAATGAATGAATGAATGAATGAATGAATGAATGAATGAATGAATGAATGAATGAATGAATGAATGAATGAATGAATGAATGAATGAATGAATGAATGAATGAATGAATGAATGAATGAATGAATGAATAAATAAATAAATCTGGAAGCTTGGGAATTCCGTGCAATAACTCACCCTGAGAGAACTGAATCTCTGCTTGTCCGTGTCTGCATCTTCGGAGCTGCCCCTGCCCTTGAGGTAGGCCAGGTTGTGGGGCCCGTAACCATGGAGATGGAGCTTGGCTGGTAGGAGGGAGGAGAGACATGATGTGATTTAATACCAAGATGCTGAGACATCTCCACCATTTTGAAGGGCAGTATCTGTGATTTTTATATCATTGTGATGGCTTTGACCCCTTTTCTATGCCAGGGATTTTGGACAGTGTGAACAATGCTACGCTTTTGTTTTGTTGTTGTTTTTTGTACTCATCATCACTTTTTAATGGAAAGAAACCCAGAATTTCATTCTTTATGTACAGTACACATTCCCTCAACAAGTTACTGACATATGAGAAGGATGATGTTATTCCTTCTGCTTTTTGAAAGAGGTAAAGTTGAATGCTCCTTCATTATGCAAAAGCTGCCACTCTTGAAATCACTTAACACCCACATCTTACGGAATTCTCTTAAATTTTCCTCTTACAAAATCACACATTTTCCATGACACACTACATTTCACTTCTCTGCGATGATTTCGGACTGTTCTGGGTGTTCAGTTTAGTTCAAGATTTGAGAAAAGTCACATCAAGTTTAAATATGACCTTACATGGTGCAACTTTGTACCACTTGTGACACATACACAATGGGGCGAGAGTTAATTTCTGGTCATGTGATCATCTGGGTTTACAATGACATTGAGCTCGTCTTCCAGTACGTGGTTCATTGCATAGATAACCTTAGAGTAGTGCCACACATGTATAATATCTCCCCTTGCTGCCAAGGTGGCGACATCATCACTCACACCAGGGGATTTCCCCAAAGAGTCGTCCAGTATGTGATGTCATGCCCCTAAATACACAAGGGACTTTCCCTACATATTCTCTCACTCTCTCTCTCTCTCTCTCTCTCACACACACACACACACACAGACACACACTCACACACAAAGACAGATTTGTGTATTGTTTGTGTGTATAGGAGAGTCAGATGGGGATGACGGCTCGAATGTAGGCAGTGTCATGCCCTGAGACTTTCACAGGAAGACTGGCTAGACATGGCATTATCTCAATTTTGCATTCTCTCAATCACAGAGTGAGGTGTTCACTGCCACTACTCCAGAATGCATGAGTAGGGCTCTACAGAATAGATGAATTTGTGATTGAGAAACTCGCTCTCTAAAAACATAAATAATAACTACAAAAGCAAATGGTAAACACAAAACGAACCCTTTAAAAAAACACACATCAATCTTAGATAGGCAAAACAAAAGCATTATTTACGGTGTTTTCACTTTAATATTCTTACATCATTATTCTATCAAATGTATGTGGGAGTTAAACTGGTAGTGAGAGTCTTGTACATATCTGTCAATCAACTTAAGATATGAGTGTTTTGATATCCTTCCTTCTGCAGCTGTTAGAATTATTCATACAGTCGTCTTTATGTCTGGCACACTGACAAATTAATGTAGGACCCCCTATTTGTTGTTTGATCAAAATTCCTTGTGAGTTTATTGCTAACATGACTACTGTAAAAGTGGAAATTTTCGCGGTGTCAAAATGTTCACGCATTTCGCGCAACCAGAAACTAGCGCGAAAATAAAAGCACACGAATATTTTTGCTTGCCATGTGCTCCAGTAGTTGATGTCTTGATTCTGCAGAATCAAAAACACACGAAACTCATCTTACCCGGCCGAGTGCAAAAAATTAGTCGCGCGAAAATATCCACTTTTACAGAACTTTCTCAGTTCTCACTAAGTAACACAGGAACAACTCATGACTTGCATTAGCATCTACTCAAGCATTAATCTGCAGTATTATTTGTGAATGGAATACATAGGCAACAACATCATACAATAAAAAAGAATCATTGTCTTCTTATGCCAAAGCAAACTTTTTATGCCTGCTAGGATCAAAGTTGGTCAATTTTGATGGGAATTACAGACTTAGCTGTCAAGCTTTGACAAATAAGTGAGACAGGGGGCATTGACACATCAGACTGAATATGACAGTTATCACTGTCCCATAAGATTTCCTTTGAGTGGTTACCTCTTTCTTCATGTGTCAGCCCTGCCAACATCTGGTAGAAGACATGGAAGTTCTGCTCCCCCGCGGGGGTATCCACCAGTCTGCTCTGATCAAACCAGTGACACTGGATTTTGGCCTTGGTGGGCATGTTTCCTGCGAGTTGGACCTCGATGTGGTGACCCTGTGAGGCAAAAAATCACACAAACCAATGTGGACATGAGCTTGACTTTTCATTTGTGTAGACATGAAGTGAAATTGCAAATACAGCAATTGGATTAAAGGGTTCCCTTGAGTCTTATTCTTCCCCAACAGTCAAATGCGATTAGATGATCTACATCAATAATACAAGTGACATTAATTCCTTTAAACAGTTGAAATTCAAGGTCTTTTTTTCCAATTTTTTCTTCCTCTCAACTTTTCCTCCTCAACTTTACAAACATGGAATAATGCTGTATGAGAAGATAGGTACAATATGTGGTGATGATGATTAGCATGAAAATGAAAATGATGATGATGATAATTATGACAGGGACAACACTAAATGAGAAGAAGCCTCCACCAAGACAAATCATAATCCGTGGAAACAGGAAATTTATCAAACACTGCAGTATGCATGGCAATGAAAGTGGTGAATATTCCTTACAGTAATAACAGTGACACTTCTCATTGGCTTACTTCTCTCATTTCTTCTCATTGCTAGTTCATATCTTTTTTTCAACGTGACTATAAAGAGAGTGAATTTTCCACTTCCCACAGGCTGGCAAAATATTGATCAACAACTAGCCGACAACTGGAGCGTAAGGTGCCAATATCGGTATCACCAGTTGTCAATCACGGGCGGACGCCTGTAACAGATCCCTTCTTCCCCCAGCTCTCCAGCGAGAGGGGATCGAGGAACCCCGTGAATCCACACCCTCGCTCGGCCAGACACAACCCAACACTCCCCGTGAATAATTGCCTCGGGCGCTTGGAGGACCCCTCACTAAGGTACGTGAGTTTTGATTTTTTTTTTTTTTTTTTTTTTTTTTTTTTTTTTGGGGGGGGGGGGGGGGAAGGTAATGAGGTGGGGGCTCTCTCCTATCGTTCTTCTTTAGCCCTACATTACATCTTCCATCCATCAGGGCTCCTATGTGCGGTTTCGGAGGGGGAAGAGAAGCTAAGTGGCCGCGACAGTCCTGTCCCAATCGGTCGGCCAAGTGAAGATGCGGTTTTGTGCCCCTGGTGCTAAGTTGGGCTGATGGTACAACACATGGATAAAGAATATTTTGCCCCCCTTCCCCTCCCCCTCCCTCCCCCTCCCTCCACCCCTTCCTCCATAAAAAAACCCTATCACCTACTACATGTCAAACATTCTACAAATGTACAACAACTGAACACTACTTCAAACTGATCTACTCTGCCCAGCAAATAGGTGTACAGTGCATATGCCATATATTTTGCGGGATTTTCGTGAATTTTGCGAATCACATGCTACTCTAGAATTTAACAGCACACAAATATGCTAACTCTGATCCCGACATGAATGTGACGTGCACGTATACATTTCTCCATTCACTTCTGTACTCCATGATCATGAATTTAACCACTCGCAAAATTGTTGGGAAGTCCCGATTTGCAAAAAATATGATGCACTATAACATATGGTATATACAGTAACCTCCCTACTATGGCCTACTATGAGCCAAATATCCATGTACAACTAGATCACTATTAATTATCATTACCAGAACTTGAAATCTGCCCACAGAAAGCAAAGTCCATAAACTAAAGAGCAGACTCTTTCATTCACACAAATAATGTGATAAATTTAGTACACTTACAGCACATGTTTTAATAAAAATGTGCGATGAATTCTAGCAAAATTGTTTTCTTACTCACCACTCTACTTGCTGAAGAATTCTGCTTCGTCTTGGCGCATCCCACTGCTCTGAGAACATGGAAAGCAGCGACCAAGTTCTACAAGAAAAAAAACAAACACCCACTATGATTAATAAGAATAATTTTCAACAATACTGAATCTTTATTATAGTCTCTCACTTCTTTATCCTTTCATTTTCTTCATTTCAAATCCCATAATTTCTTCTTCCTCTTTTCTCTCTCTATCATCATGTATCAGAAATGAATGCAGAACACACTGCTACAATCGCAAGTGTCAGATAGATACACAAAAATGCATGTGAGCTCAACAGAGCAAGAGCCGGACGGCATTCATTTATTTCTGTTCAAAAGATTAACAACAAATTGATCCTTTGTCGCAACTGATCGTCAAATTGCCCTACTTCGACATAAATGATGTAAATAAGCTCTGAATCAATCAGTATTTGTTAGTGACATGACAAAAGAGATCATGGGCATACAAGTACCAGGGCAGGATTTGAACCTATAACCTCATGCTCACTGGACAGGCATCTTAACCACTAGACCACCAAGCTTCCACCCGACAGCCAATGGCTGGTTCTATTTAAATCCTTACACCATGCAGGGGATACTCGATAATTATTCAAATTCATGAAATTCTTGCATCAAGTTTTTTTTTTTTCTATTCCAATTCTTTTCATATTCTTCCCATCATTCATCCTAACACTCTATCCATTGAATTCATCACTGCATTAATTTTTGTAATGAAACATAAAGATGGCTGATGTAAAATGATGAAAAAGAAGCACACAAAATAAATGCTAACAAATGTTATAATTGTAATTCCAACTGAAAGCATACAGGATCCACTGTCTGGCTGCGACTAAGTTGAAATAACCATGCAACTAAATCAATGTGTACAGTATTAGCTGAACATTGGGCCAAATTGCTGTATTTGCATCGTTTATGCACTGTACTAGCAGGGGCGAATAATCCATAGAATAATATCATCCCCATCTCCAATTTCTCAGCCAGAAATACAGACTGCAAAAATAACCCTCAGATAAACTTTGTGCAAACACTAGCTGACCCCGAGACAGTGATTTTTAGCCCGGAGGCAACAGACAGTTGGTTTTTTGTCTGCAATCAGTTGAAGAAAAAAAAAATAAGAAAAAAAAAATAACCCACGGAGGAGCCATGTCACAAAGAATCAACTTCAATTTACCACTTCTCCAGGTGCATGTGCCCATCCAATCAAAACACATTCTGAACATCAAGACATGGTCTCCCATTATTTTCAGCATGTGCACTTTGCAAGGGGGAAAAAATACTAACACAAGATGATAGTTCAATTTGCAGCATACTTGTGCCGTATCACGGATGGTCACAGCAACGACAACAATTTGGGGGAGGCAAGAAGGCGAGTGTCATTTTTGTTTCTTTCATACACACTTGACATTGTGCTATAGTTTTCACTTGAGAGTGAAAATAAAATGTAGATGCAGACTGAATTTTATAGGAAGATTTGTGGATGTATGCAGATTTTCACAATATTCTCCATAACCCCATTCACTCAGGGAATGGCACATTTTGAATATATCCAAACATAGATGAAATCTCTTATTCAAGAGATCCTAATAATTACGGACTAGCTCTTATCACATTAAAGAAAGCTGCTGACTTCAGATCTTTATACGGATATTTCTTAGAAAGTAGTAGCAGTCACACACCTGTGATGTGGTACCTCAAAACTACATGCTATAAAGTCTGGTGCATGAAGGAGAGATGTTTGATAGTGTGATGTTGCCTTTAATATCACATGACCATCGATTCAGCACATTCTATGACAAGGATCAATATTCGAAGCATGTCTGCCTCACCCGAAATTGTTTGCTTTCTCTCTGATCAGCGCCACACGAGCTTCCTCCTCCTCCTCCCACTCCTGGTGGCTTCTTCTTCCGGAGACTGTGCAGTTGCCGTAGAAACAGCTGGGATGTGTAGGTCTTCCCGCTCCCACTCTCACCGCTGTGATGTTGCAAAAAACAAACAGACAGAAGAACATAAAAGAAATGAATGCTCTCATGTCTAGAATATGTTTTCGATTTTAATTCTAAAAGGGAAGTTCAGTTTTTTGCTTGAGATTTCTCCTTCTCCCTAACCCTGCCCTCCCCCATCATCTGGACATAAATCCCCCCCTTGAGGAGGAACCAACTGACAAATTAACCCTATCTTGAAGCTCCTTTGTTTCACCAACAACACACCTGTCCTCATCTACTCTTAAATCCCTGCCAGTCATTATTCTGCCTCCCAGACACTTCTTTCATTTTTTTTTTAATTTTCATGTAACTGCAACCAAGGAGCTTCAAGCTCCTTGCTGCAACTTCTTATTACCATTCTGCACTGCATTGGTTTCCATGTCTGTCACAAATGCATATGTCAGCATCAAGTTTGTTTTTGTCAGTTTGGGGGGGGGGGAATCCTCCATCAGAGAAATATGAATAGAGATTCAGAATGAAGAGCGCTTTCATATTCCAAATAGGCTGGTAAAGACGGGTAAAGAAGGGCCCTTCTTTACCCTTCTTTACCAGCCTATTTGGAATATGAAAGCACTCTTCAAACATCATATGGAGTTTGTATTAACTTTCTTCTTTGCAATAGGGCCTATGTTTAAGTCTTGGCGATTTGAGTTGTATATTAGTAGTATGGTAGCTGTTAGGCTGGGAAAGCCTTTGGGAAGCTATTAGGCTGCTAGGAATAACCTGTTAATGAAAATAGGATAATTTCTAAAATTGGTCTATTGGTACTTGGTCCAAACATTAAAAGGAGACAGACAAGGTCAACTCTTGGAGCTAAGACTAGCCGGTGTTGGTCTGGGGGATTTATTACGGTCATTTCAGGACAAAAGTAGGCCATAAATCCTTATATTTGGAAGAACAGAATGGTAAACAGGATACTGGAAGTCTAGACATCAGAATGTCAACTTTCTTGGAGGTAGCCCTGTGCAGGAGTGCAAACTGCTATCTGACAGGTGGTTCAAACACATTCAGACTGGCAGAAATCTTGTTTGTAAACGTGTTTTGTAGCATGTGAATGTGCTAACTGCAGTTACTGTCAAACAAGAAATTTTCATGTGCATGAAACTTTCATGAATTTCACTAGGAGCCAAGATTCACGAAAGTAATGCAAGTGGAAGGTTTGGTCTACACAGTGCACTGAATGCCAGTGGCAGTTTGCAAAAATTCCACATTGCAAAAGTTTCACGCTGTGAATGCTTCTGGTTTTATAGTATCTTTTATAGGTCTAAAAGTTCAGATTAAGTTTCTCCTAATCACATTCATAAAGTCATGTTTATGGCCACTTCCACGCATGGTCTGAAGGTGCAGGCGCATTGAGTTTTTATCAATTCTGGGAATAGGTTGGCAGTCTTGACCCTGTGACCTCTACACACCCACTGGAGGAGATGGAGATGAAACTGATTCTATGTAACTGCCTTTAACCATGTTTAATGCACATGGGTGTAAACCACTGTATGTTACACGTACAGAAAAAATCTGTATTTCAGATGGAGCTGCCATACACTTTGTGACACTCATGTTGTTTGGAATGTCATTTTGTAGTTGGCTGGTGGCAGGAAGATTTATCTTATTGCCAAAACACTATGCCACTGTAAGCTCATTCAGAAGTGCCGTTGAGAAATGTGATCACACACATACAAGTTATTTCAAAGTGTGAAACCCCTCTGAATGGGGACCAGAAACTCAGATAAAGCATGCAATCAGTGATGACAGGCAACCAAGGCTGAGTTTTATCATCATTATGTCCCTAATAGAAGGTTGATTGGTGATTGTTTATGTTCCTGACAGCAAAATACCAGGGTGATCTGCTTTAAAAAAAAAAGTTAACTAAAGATTCAACTGCATGCTCCTGAAATATATATATAAGGGACCTAAATATCTTCAAATTTGCTGAAACATAGTTGCTCATTTATTATGAGACACAGACAGGTTGTCCTGGACTACAGAAGACTTTTGTAATTTGTGGAAGCTCCTCACACGTGATGCCAGTAATGTGCAATTCTTTCACTGATTTGCAGCTTTGTAAATCTTTGGTTACCACATATCCAGTAAATCTAAACCAATGTGAATTCATTGGCTGTTGCTATGACAGGTCTTTTGGCTGAGAGAAAAAATGTATTATTCTTGGGTTTTGCACAAGATTTGCATACATTTCCAAACTCCTAGATTAATCCTCAATCCGTTCCCTCCCTCACCCCCCCCCCCCATGAACCACCACTTTCAATTATTTGCCTTGTTCATTCCATCGACCTCTTCAGCTTTGAATGGAGTTAGCTGCATCCTCAGATGCATGTTGTGGTTTGACCACATGCTGCTGATTTGAGCACGAACTGGTCGCCATGACGAATGGGAATCCGATGGGGCGAACGGGTCATTAATTCAGCTGACAAACGAGATCAGACGACCGGCTCATTGTGCAGACATTAATCATTCGACTGGGATGAATGCCCAGAAAGAATTAGGCTTAGCTGGCAATTTGGTGACTTTTCGTAGATGGTTCGTCATCATTACAGGGATCGATGAGTATCCAAAATCAAATGTGGCAAGCAGGCATGACCTTGAAACGTATGGGGAGCATTACTGCACATGACATTAATGCATCACCTCTCTCAAACAAAGAACTCATTTCATGTGCTGTCACTTAATGTGAAAATCAAACTACACTTCCATTCCCCGGCAATAAAGCTTACTATTCATGCAGTCCTCATCTTTTTCAATCTATTTCTTATTCATCTATTCTTCTTGCTATATTCACACAAGTCAAATGGATTTTCTGCTCATTATCATTTTGAGTGATATTCTGCAAACTGCATTGATATTGGGATTCTGTGATTGGAGAGTGAATGTCAAATGTTCAAAATAGCAGCACCGGTAAGTCATGGCAATGAATTCTAAACCACAAAATTATTTGCAATAATGCCATGTTTGCACATTTTATTCTCTGACACTGGTTTCATGGGAAAAAAAAAATCTGCTCACAGGTATTGTTGTTGTTATTATTTTATAAAGATTGGTAGTGTGCTGAATTGATGGAATCCTTGAAGAGATAATGAAAATCATGATGAATACTACAATGTGAAACATAATACCCACTACATGGTTAAAGATAGACTTTCCACTTGAAATGACAAGGATTCTAGCTTGTAATCATGACCACAGGATCATTTCTGGTCAGTCATTCATGAGCTTGGAAGAATCGTGCCTCTGGCATTATGTCTGACAAGCATTTTCTGTATGTAGCTCAGGGTCACTTTCAGTAACTCCAAGAACTTTAATTTTCAAAGATGAATCCTATTGATTAAGAAAGTGATTGTATAGCACAATACAGGAAATCTCTCATCCTTTATGATTATGCTGTCCAAATGACAGTTTTAGATTTAAAAGTCCGGACAAGATCATTCCTCCATTGACATACAACTGTATGAGCATCAATATGTACCCTGTTGTACCCTCACTGAAGTAACAGACAGACAGTCTGGATTTCTAGAAGTCAGAATTGAAGATAATTAAACCCAGAATAGGCAGACAATGTGAATACCAAGAAGAAAGAACAATAGATTTTTCCCGAAAATGGAGCAGAGCTATTGTTGGTTCCGTGCACAATTGTGCCAGATTTTCTGTATCTTTAATTTCCTTTCCCCTTTTTCTTTGAGTTTTGGTATCTTCAATGCCAAAGAGAATCACAAACTGTTCAGTTGGTTGTCATGGGCTCTTGTGCGTGTGTGTGAGTGTGTCAATTACCACTTCTCTGGCTACAGGCATGCATGCAGCGAATTGATACAGCAATTAGGCCAAAAAAAAAAATTGTTGCATTGGCGTAACATGAGATTTTCAAATAGGGTCGGTCGGGCGGATTTTATTTTTTTTAATTTTTTTTATTTTTTTGCTACCTGCATTTTACGTGTAAAACTCGTGCTCAGCTCAGTAAACAGTTACAACTGCTGCACCGAATGTGCTGTGTTCATCTATTCTACAAATCATTTATGAGGCCGATATTACTGGAATTATACCCCTTCACAGAATTTAAAGATGTTGAAATCCCTATCCTGAATGTTTTCACTTCATATTTTACTATTTTGACTTAGATAAGATAGATGCAAATTGACCCATATGTACGATCTTTTCATCGCACACGGCGATCTCTATTACAGTCCCACATATACAGATTCGTGTAAGTTCTCCACACAAGAAACCTATGGCAAAACTGTGCACAATACATCGCAGTCTGAATGCTACGTATACACTGAATAAATCTTGTTAGAGTACGTGTCCGTGTTGGAAACAGATGACGTACTGATCAAGGAAGGCTTATGCGAGGCGCTAGATCTCTCCCTCGTACATCCGATATCCCCAGAGCCGTTTCCACTTCCGGGTTTGTGCGATCGCGATCGCAATCAACAAGATATTTGATATCGATAGCAAAAAAAAATAATAAAAAAACATGGGGTCGGCGGAATTTTTAGGGTCGGGCGGGTTACCCCAACGCAACAATTTTTTTTTTTTTTGCCTTAGTTCATTCATAAAAACATGACCAATCGTGCATGTCCATGTATTCCGCCCACAATCATCGGTGCGTTACGTCTGTTTGGATGTGCATACATCTGAAATCATTCTCTTTTGTCATTTCAGTGTTTTTCTAGACATTTCTGTTTTCCTTAATATGGATAATCGTATGATATGCAATAGAACAAACACCACATCACCACATCAGTCCACAATCATTGGGGTACTTGAGACTGAAAGCGCTCAGTTGTGGCAACATTATCTACTCTGCATAGAAATGCTGAGGGGCATGAATAAAAAATTGTTCACGGTGATAGAACCCAAACCGCCAGAAATTCCATGAGAAACACAAAATTATGGTAAATAATGGAAAAATTACACCAGCTGCATCACAACATTATTCATAAAAATCACCAGCGTAACAGTTACTTCCAGCCATTTCTCTCTCTCTGCCAAAAATAAAATTTTAATAACTTTTTGATATGATACTGATATACTTGCATAGGATGTTCAACAACTTCTATAGTTATAAAAAAAAAGAGTTATTTCCACAATATTACATTGCAGCTTTTGTTCTTACTTGTTGTCACATCTTTGACCAAATGTGAGAAATAAAACAAATAACAAAGAAAGATAAAGTAAAACAAATGAAAGAGACCGGATGGGATTCAATACAGATGCAATCAAGAAAGCTGCCTGTATGCAGATAGATCTGAATGCATAAAGAATTAGCAATGTTGGGCTAAATACAGGAACTTTAGCTTTCAAGCTTATGAAAACACTGCAGATCCAGCTACAAATTATATTGACTGGTAATCCTGTGTGATTGATGACAAGAGTCCAACTGTATTTACACAGGCCAGACGACTGATTACAGTCCAATTAGAATTTGACAGGTTGGCAAATTATCATCTAATACTTTTCATATCTGCCTATCTAAACCTTTTCAGTTTTCAAGTTGAACAAACAAAAATTCACTTCAATTATGAAATACCAGTTCATTTGGTTCACTATGGTATTTCCTTTTATGCTCATTTCTTCTCACCATTTTTTAAAGCATCCTCCTTAATACATTTCATTTATTTTAATTTTCAACAAAGAGTATCAGTATACAAAACAAAATATGAAAAAAGGGAACATAAACATATAACATAATCTACATACATCAAAATATGATAAACACAAACATATTACTGCGATAACTATCAATTTCTGCATTATTTCATATTGCCATATCTTGCTCAATGCCACCACGCAAACTCAACACAATTTTCCATACATGGACACCATAGAAGCATTCACAACATTCACACTGAATGAGATTCTTTTGCGCGTCGCAAATCCATTCACTTGGACCCGCGGGACATGGCCTGGCTGTGCAAGCAGCAGGCAATATCCATTGCAGCTATACAAATTCCATTTTCTGGGTCACTGGTGTATTTTTACCGAGCCCTTCAAAACCTCGGTGCAACACACCTGTAAATGAGGAGTACAAACATCAAGGTTTACTCTATTTAGTTTCATTTCATTTTATTCAGGAGGTGGGGGGGGGGGGGGTGAGGGGTGTAAAGGTTGGTCCAAAGGGGCAGATCCGTAGCGCTCCCGGGATACTCTGCTATGCTGGAAGGACCATCAACATCAAGTTGGGGTTAATTTCCTGGCGACGGAGAGAGGAGCGTGCACACCGAGCGGGCACGAGTTATTGAACTGGAGGGCCAATCACGGTGCCCGGGTAATTAACACCGACACTCAAGCGTGCGCTTTGTGCTGTGCGGCCCAAGACGCACGAGAGATTGGGTCCCACGATAACAATCGAACGTGACCTTTCCCGCATTTAATACTCAGCGCCGTGTCGAGCGAAGTAATCAAGTTGCGGAAAACCGAGCCCATCATCCACGGAAAAGCCGTTGATCAGCTACCTATGATAACAGACATCAAGGTGGAAACCAACGGGAGATGCTTCTGCTCATCTTCAGAGCAATGCATCGTGGGAAATGAAATCATCCCAAACGCTCCAAAAGCCATTCCCTCGACAAAATTTAATATCGCAGACAGGGGCTTGCCTGCCGCAATGGAGTCACAATGCCAACTGTCATAACTTCCTGAGGGCACGGTTTTCTTTTCGCATACATTTTAGCGCTTCTCCTCATGCTGTCTCGTCTACTGGCGAATCAATTGGAGCTGTCGGAAGCGGGACATGCTATTGATTCTACAAGTCTCACACAAATATTGACTGCCTTTCCCTGAGAGTGGCTTTATTACTGTTCGGAACCCTCCTGCGTTTTGGCCGCGCTCCGTTTGCGGTGGGCCCCTGGAAGGTCTGGATCCATTTCGCACGCACCGTCAACTTTGCCAAAGACTCGTTAGGCATACTAATTTGGCAAAATCGCCCTGCAAGAAGCCAGAGAGAAGAACTTTTCAGAAGGTTTTGTCAATCCCTTGCAAGCGGACTAATGGTACATATCATATCCAAAATTGAAATGTATGCATGTACCCCTGGAAAATATCAGATTTCACGGTTTCTGATGCTCTGTTGAATACAAATTAACTTTGCTTTAGATGCACCCTATCTAGCTCTGAATAATGTCTACCTATTGTGATCTTTCTATCAAAGCTGTCATCATGTACAGATCAAATTGGTAGAATTTATGGGACCATCAGCATGAAGACTGTTCTCACAAGATTTACCATAAATGATTTTCAAAAAGTAAGTTTACACAACCAAAATAGCCTTTCCTTCTCCTTGATGTGTTGTTCACCCTCAAGCGAATCAAAAACTTCATGAGACAGCTTTTTTATCAGTCATGAATGAGATTGCAACAGATATATGTCTGAATTCAATAGAGGATTAAAGAAACTAACAATTTTTTAGGTCACAATAATTTATGGAGTGTTATTTGAGATTATGGTTCTGAACATTTGCATGGCAGTCACAATTTTCTTTTCTAAGCCAGTAGAATATATCCTCATGTACAAATTGTATATCATCCACACACATTATATTCTTAAAAACTAAGAAACTGCTATTAAATTGACTACACAAGTCAGCCTGAACTTTGCAAGCAGATTGAGTGATTGAAGTGCTTGCTATCACTGAAACTCCACCATGCCAATGATTGGAGGACACTGCACGATCCACAATATACTCAAAACCCTGTATGAAACTTAAGAATTCAGTGATGGTATACAGAACAATCCTTGAAGGTTACAACTTTAAATGCACAGCATTAACCTGTTGAGGATGAACTGATTTTGCTATGATATGCATTCCCCATAGACACCTACCCAAGTATACTCGGGACTAGTATTCAACAGGTTAATGTCCAGTGTGTATGAGACACATGAGAGCTTTTAATATACACTCAACAAATGTCAACGACACAGGTTCATTTGACACAGGCAAACATACACTCGCTCACTCACTTGTAAAGAAAATAAAGATGTAGCAAATACATTCTGCACTGCTTGCATTCAAAATGTTTGTGCATCTCTGTCAATATTTTTCCTGCATCGCCTCAAGATATGATCACTTTCCAAGGACAAGTGAGTGGTGAGGGGGGAAAAAAAGCTGAAGATTGGCATACGTGTCAAAATCCGTGCCCACAGGGTGTCGGGAGCTGTCTTCATTTACCGCAAATTGATTAGAATATCAAGCCGGCACACATGCCCATACACTGTACATACTGCAGCCCCACGGTACCAATTTTTTCTTCAATTCAATATGGCAGTTTGGGCGAATGTCGATATTTCGCAAACTGTTTACCACGAGGCAGTAGTAAGACAGCTAGTGCATGCATGCAGCCAGCAACAGAATATAGAAGCTTTAAACCCTGAACAAGATCTGACAGTTCTTATTTGACAACTCAGTGCAAACATTTTACAGAAGCACGGATTCAAATATTTGCAGATTTCATAGATTCCACAAGGGTTTTCATAAACCTCAAAGGAAGTTGAAACTTCTGCTTGCTCTGCACAACACAGAAACATCTTCATGCTTTTGTGTCCATGGGGCTGCTGGTGGGGGGGGGGGGGCGCTCATTGCAAGTACTTCATAATATCTTCTGCAGAAGTTTACTGGTGTGTTCACAATGTCAATACCAACAATTCATCCAGGACAGACAGGAATTGTTGTATATGACCATTCATTACAATCACTTAAATTAAAATTTTAGTCTGTTCCTACATATACACTTTTTAGCATAGGCCTATAAGCTCTAAAAGTTTTACCTTGAAAACATCAAGCAACCCAACAAGCACTGCAAACACAACGCTGCAATAATACTGAAAATGACCATTTGCAATGCAGTAGAAGCATATAATGACTACCATTAATGATTATTGCAGAGGCTACATACTCTAAACATCTACCAAAAAGAGGGGGGGGGGGGAAATCCTCCTTGACCCCTCATTTGTATTTTTTTTTTGGGGGGGGGGGGGTAATTTTGTCTCAAATTGTTATTTTTTCATTATCTCCTTTGTACCCTAAAAAACTTATGTAATAAAAACCAATGTGCACAAGGAAACACATTTGATAGTTTCAGAAACAACACTTTCTTCGACCTTCTAATCCTCTACAGAAACCTGGAACTATCAAGGCGGAGCAACGAGGAAAACAACAAATCAAGTCTTTCGGCAGCAAAAAGTTACGTCAATGCCAAGAGGCAGACATCAAGAGCTGTGTCAGGTGGACAACTACACGACTGCCCCGGATATTCTGGCCGTTTTGAAGAGCACAATTGGGTCTCACTCCGAAAGACTATGCCGAAATCGAGTGCGCTGGGCACAATGGGTCGGAAAGGGGAAACTAGATGCTCGGTGCCGAGAGCCTCTTACCGAGGGCCTCCTCCTCCTCCTCCTCCTCTCCAGCGCGTTGCAAAATGATTGAATTCAAGATTCCACGACACTGCCATCGCAGAGCTATAATGAAAGGCCCCCCTTAAACACTGCGCCAAAACGACACAACATTACACCTGCTCACCGAGTAGAGTGTCAGTAATGTTCTATCACGGGTAAGGCAGGCACACTCAGAAATTGAGGTCACGACCTAATGTTTCTCCTGGGCTGTTCCTAACTTCTCCCCCCCCCCCCCAACCACCACCACTCTCATCCCCACCAACTTGGAATGAAGTTCTTGGATGTTAGATGGTGGTTTTCAGCTAGCACCTTTTGATTTTCCATGACGAACACAACTGGCTTTTCCAAAGCACTTGCTACACTTCACACAGGGCTCAACAATAAATCATTTAATTTGAAATTTTGGTGGCTCAAATAAGAAGGAAATGTAAAAGTTCCTTTTTAATTCTAGCTGCAAGATTGGGCTACCAAAAGATAACCTTTTTGGAAATTTTTTTTTGGGGGGACATCAATTTCTAGTGGCCCAGGGCTACTGAGTCAGTGCAAATCTTCAAGCATGAAGCTGAACTTTGAAAAAAAGGAAGAAGAAATGTTGAGTCCTTTTCACATGTTATTATAAATCCCTGTAATATCTAAAGATACCATGAAGAGGTAGAAGAATGTACACACACACGCACTGTCTTTGTGAATGTTACTGCATTTCTGCAGGGAGCGAACAAAAATATCTTTTAATAGGAGTGTGCATGTTTAGGACTGGGTGTGGTTCAGTGGACACTCACCTGAGGATGACAGCCTGGGGTCGCTGGTTCTCCACCAGCTGAGAGTGAACATGTTGGACCAGTCTCTGGAGGTGGGTGTGGTCGTTGGTGTTGTAGTGGTGGTGGGGGCCAGATTGGCCACACTCCAGGAGGCGGTCCTGTGTTGGGCCCCTCTGGGGGTTCAGTGCAAGAAGGACTGGTCCTAGTCTGGTCTGGATTAATTGAATAAGACCACAAAGCAAAAGATGAGACAAGATTATGAGTACAACTTGAGGCAAACTGGCTGATTTTGCCAAAATCCCCCAATGCACCGAGTCCTTATACACCTTCCGCAACACAAAACTCTGACTTAATGAACATGTAATAAACGTTAGTTCTCCAAGAAATATAACGCATCATCTCTTTTTTATGAAGCTAAGTAATAACCAAAAAGATTAAAGAGTTACATAGATATGTTTGGGCTTGAAATCTAATCAAAATTATACAGTATAGTCTAAATCTCATCACGAGAGATATTCTCACAGCCTTAAATTCCTCAGTTGGCAACTGCTTGTCTTTGGACTTTGGACTCTTTCTTCTGCTTGCAAATTTGGTCCTGGAAAACTTTCACAATAAAATCAGCACGTTGGTACTACAAACTGGACATGCGAAGGAGTAGGCCTACTTACTCACAAGTTTAAACCTTTCACTCTTTCTTCTTTTAATCCTTTGTGTGCTTTGACGTCTGACTGGCTTAAGAAACTCTACAACACTGTCCAAAGTCCATAGCACACAGAGGGTTAAACTAATACCTACCATGCATTCTCCGCACTGCCATCGCTTCTGGAGCACGTGGCACACGCCTTCCTCCCCAGCCGGCTGGGGCAGCCTCACCAGGTCGTCCAGCCGGCCGTAGAGGTCCGCGGTCACCCTGGAGGTCATCTGGGACGAGGACGAGGAGATGGACGCTGACGGGCAGGAGCAGGAGCAGGAGGCAGAGGTGGATGAGGGCGGGGCGTTGGAAGAGGAAGAAGCGGTGGAAGATGCGGAAGAGAACGACGATGCAGCCGAAGTGCTGTCAGCCACGTTGTCGCTGTATCCTGAATCTGCGACAGCAAAGAGGACAACCAATCAAGACATTCAGTTAGACCACAGGTTTAGCATTAGTCTTAACCTGTTGAGGACAAGTCCCGAGTATACTCGGGCAGGTGTCTACGGGAAATGCGTGTTGCAGCAAAATCAGGACGCCCTCAACGGGTTAATCTGTCAGGGCAAGAAAATGCAAATTAATGAAATGTATTTAACCTCCGTCATATGAAAGACCCCGTAGTGTTGGGAGACATGGATGGCCTGATTGAATCGATATTCATTCATTGCCTACCAGGGTACATTAGAAAACCACAAGTAGTGCCCATCAGCAAATATGTGTATCGAAGCATACATTCATCGGTAATGGTCCTTTCCAGTTGAGATTCTACGGCTGTGTATATACTTATATAGAGATCAGCGATACTGTGACATACATAACTATAAACACATAAAGAAAGAAGGACACTGCCAATGTATGTTGTACAGTATCCAATAATATTTATTACAACAGTAAGAGGATGGACTGAGTCCCAATAGAGTTTAGCAAATGAAGATATGAACTCATTATTACTGACTTAAAGACAAAGAACAAAGTAAAGTAAGACATAGAGGCACCTAGACCCTGTCCCAGTGAACTACCAGAGTCACATGTTGCAAATGATATGATACAAATACCAACTTTCCTCCTTTGTCCTGCACTTAATTCCCAGGACACTGCTAAAAAAAAAATATCTACTGTAAAACCAGAAATATCCCCAGCATGAAATTTTCGCGAATTGGAGCCGATGGCCTTTTTTGCGGCACAAAATTTTCATGACTTGCCTCTGGCATTCCATGCATATAGAGTAGACCAAGCTTCTCGTGTGCATTTCAACTTGTGGATCTTGGCTCTTGTGAAATTCGTGAAATTACAATGTAAGAGAAAATTTCTGGTTTTACAGTGTGTGTAGTCTCTTTTCAGCCCTTCTTATGGTATTCCCTCTCTCTCTCTTTATCTCCATGTCTGTCTGTCTGTCTGTCTGTCTCTACTTCTCTCTTTCTGTCTTTCTCCAAGCAATCATTCCCATATGTAATACCATGTCATTGTTAAACACACATTTATCAATTGGTTTCTCTAATCATATCTCTGATAGCTCTCCCTTACCCATCCTCAACTGATAATTTTGTTATTTCCATCTCAAAATTATCTTTGTGTTTCTATCTACATGAGACAAAAATTAACCCTATAGTATACTTGAGACTGACAAACACAAAATGTTTCCATGCCTTGTCAGCTGCAATAGTGTTTTTGAAGTACAGCGAATATCAAACGTTGCCGTCAATATGAAAGTCATGTATTAAAGGGATCGTACAGTTTTGGTTGAGACCTAATTTTAGGTTTCTAACATTTTTGGTGAGATAATGAGAAACCTCTTATGAAATATGAAAGAGCATGTAATTCTATGAGGAATTCAACGTTTATCATAAAAATTGGTTTTGAAATGGCTGAGATATCAAAAAAAGAGTGATTCTAGTAAAGTGTGGGACCCACACTTTACTACAATCGCTTTGTTTTACTTTCTTTTTGGATGTTTCAGTCATTCCAAACCCGATTTTCATCGAATAAACTTTGAATTCCTCTTAAAATGGTACGTTCTGTACTATATCATAAGTGTCTTCTTGGCATCTCGCAAAAAGTTAAAAGCCCAATTCTCATCTTCACCAATACTGTACCATCCCTTTAACCCATTGAGGACGGATGGATTTTGCTACAACACGCATTTCCTATAAACCCCCGCCCGAGTATACTCCGGACTTGTCCTCACGATGGGTTAATAAACATTGTAAGTCTCTCTCCCTTTCTCTCTCTCACACTATCTATCTATCTATCTATCTATCTATCTATCTATCTATCTATCTATCTATCTATCTATCTCTGTCTTTGTATTATATATAATATCTCACAGTCTCAGTGTTGTATACATATCTCACAGTCTCTGTGTTATATATATCTTGCATATCTCAGTCTCAATCTTTACCAAATCTTTCCCTCGCATCTCGGTCCATCTTCTTCGTGTTTAATTGCCTCGGCAGCCTCCCTGTCAGCATAATCTGTCAGGATCGGCTAAAACCTACCAAACAGAAGAGAGTCGCTTGTGACATCCAATCAAGAAATCTACTGGTGGGCTTCCTCTCCACAAACCAGGCATGAACGCATGGTCATTGACCCCTCATAAGATAGTCTCCCCCCAAGGAGTTGTAAAATAAAATCGAGGTGATGGAAAAGACCTGAAGGTGGCGATGCCTGGGATATAGGCATGCACTAATCCGTTTCAGCAACCCAGCAAAATACGGGCCAAACAGACATCACTCCCAGATACATCCTTTGAAGGTGGAATCCTCTAGAGTGATGCGGCTCTGACATTGCCGAAAGTCAAAAGCCTTGTTAATGATGAATGCAATTGAGAGCAGAGATGCAAGAAAACATCAGGTTCGTGCTACTACACCAAAAGCTCTCAGCCAGCTAGAGAATGGATGAAGTGTTAATTCCAATAACAGGCTGGCTTCCAGAAGAGAAGAGCAAGTGAGAAAACACACTCTTTGATCTCTTTAGTAAGACTACTAGTAGCTGTGGCACAGGGCAAATGCATAATTAATTAACTGCTTGTTGGAATCAACATATAAACAGATGAATGGCAGAGGCAATTGCTAGAATAAGCTATAAATAGCAGTTCTGTGCTCTCTCTCCCTCTTTTTTTCCTCTCTCTCTCTCTCTCTGTTTCCAACTTTCTTTTCATCTTTTCATTACCACGTAAAGCAGCTACAAACATTACAGGCAGGAAATAGAATCCACATGAAGTATATTGGTCTCTTAAGTATGTAGGAATATTTGTGTGTAAAGCGAATCTATGGTGTCAGCTTGTAGACTGATCGGATGATATATCTAATGCATGTCATGCATATAATATTTGCAAATGCATTCACAGTATGTTAAACAGTTGCGTGTATGTATAACAAGTTTGTATGTTTGTCAGATGACTGTATGTGTGTCTCCAACATCTACTTGTGTTCATAATAATTTACATTTGTTTGTGTGTGTGAGAGAGAGGGACAGCTTCCATTACTGTATCTGTAAAGCATACTGAAGTCAGATATTTTCTGTTGGAGACACAAATTGGCTCTGATGTCATTCACTGGCAAATACAATTTCATCCAAAGTCAACCACATAATCGCAGCTGATACACTTCAAATTGATACTTCCACTTTATAAATGCATTTTTTGAAAATCCAATTTGCCTCTGTTCTGTTGCAGCTATGTGAAATCATCCAACCAGCACATCTCAGCAAACTTGACGATAATGAGCACAAAGGTCTCTCAGATGACATCTTTAGTTGATATCAATTCATGTGAATCAGGTCCTGGTAGATGCCTGGGGGGCAACCTAGATTCGGTTTACTAGCTAATCTGTTCCGTCTGTTCATTATCAATCGAATGCAACTGAAAAAAAAATCTGTCTCCAGCACTAATGACTACATTCAAAACCTGAAAGGAATTAACTAGAACTGAATACTAATTGACTGAGGACATTTCATACAAAGAAGAAATTGTGCACAAAGAGAGCGTAAATAAACTTGGTGATTCAAGCTGTTCAGAGTTTTTTTTCTTTCATTCGTACGGTCAAAAGAAACTCAGAAAGCAATTAAAAAAGATTGTATGTTAGATATAGATCATTAGTCATGAAAAAGAAATGAGAAATATCAAGCAAACATGGTTGATTTACAGAAAAACATGCCCTTTTGAATATCATCACATTTCTCAAAAAGACAAAATTGTACCCATTGGCTCAGAGCGTCCATTTTGATCATGTCGCATGTCACATTTCAACCACTGTCATGAAGACTTAAACTCGATGTTCACACTATGAAATCAATAATGACCTCACAAAAGAAATAATGGCAAGCAATTGGTTGGTGTATATTTCAGACATTACTCTCCTGCAATCATAACTCTTGCCACTTCCCTACTCCTAAAGCGATACGCGGGAATCTCCTCCGGCCTTTCTAATCTCATCGAGTACCTGTCCATCATTCTCCACATTCCTGGAAGTCTGTTCAATGAGCATGAGGAATTCAACCGAAACACGCTACAGTGACACAGCTGAGGACATAGGATGCCTTACCGAAAGCAAAATAGCTTGCATATATATCTCTCTGTATATACCAGTGATTCTTGCTTATTTGAAACAGAAAATAGACTGCAATGGTAACATGGATTACAAGCTGGGCAGCCATAGGAAGGTAAGGCTACCTTCCAAAGCAGGAGCTAAATCAAAGAGACCAAATAAAAAAAAAAAAAAACTAAACAAAACACAGGGGGCTTCTTCGCCCGATTGGATCGGACTAGTTGGAGCTGCAGATTAGCTGGACATATGAGATCCCAATCGTCGGCCCAAATCAACCTGAACCCCAAACCCCAAGCCCCAAACCCCAACCGTTCCTGCAAGCAGACGTAGAAGTGCGGGCGTGACGAAAATTGAGTGTACGTAGAGGCACACCAAGTGCGGAGGACGAATCAGGAAAAGTCTCGTCGTCACAGAGCGCCTGGGCGTGTCAGGGAGAAACAATGAGTGTCTGCACTATTCACAAACTCTGACTAATCCTAAACAGATGGAATTCGATCAAATGCAGACACAATTTATCCCCTTCCCTTTCTCTTGCCTCCATCAAATAGCCATTTTTACAATCATAATTCAGCTTTTTCTTTCTACACCTCAGCAGACAATTCATGGAATGCATTTTTATTTGTTGAATAAAAGAGATTAACTTTGCTGTTGATTCCCAGATAAAGGTCATTCAGATCACTGTCATGAATGAGGAGTATATATGCCTCTTACATTAAAACTCATATAAGAAAACTCACAAAAATTGACAAACTCTGAATTTTTCTCTCTCTAGTGCAAAGTGCTTTGAAAGTTGCACCAAGCCATTCCTCTCATAATGAAGTAGTGTTAGTTCTTATATCTTCAGATTGTGAAACATTTAGTTACCAACACCTCTTGGTCAGTACCAAATTCTAGAAACTGATCCTCTTATCATTTTATTTTGTGCAAGCGATGCAAAGTACTTTCCTTCTCTATGAGCGTATACAGTCAGATCCTATTCATCTTTGAATGAGTTACATATTATACAAATTAAGCTTTTTCAAATCTCTCGCCTTCAGCATCTTCACTTAACATCAATGGAAACATTTCATTTGTCTTCCAAAGAATACCATTTTAACCGTTTTTAAGTGACACTCTGAAAAAGTGAAATAATATCTACAAACTAGAATATTCAAATTCATGATTTACGTCGATGTAGGGCACTTTGTCAATCAGTTGCAATGAAAACTAGAATATGTTGCAATGCTGTCATGACTAACAATGATATAGAAACAGGAATCACTATTTAATCACTATTTGATGTGATTGCATTTGTTTAAGTTTTTGTTGTCAGTGCTCATGTGAATTTGGCTGCTGACTACTAAAAGCAGTTCCACACGTTCATGATAAGAAAGAAATACTGACTCTCTTCTCTCGCACCTGCGGTGACACTTAAAAAAGAGAAGGCGTCGTCCCCGTCTTCGCCGAAAATGTGTCGCCACCTTTCAAGCGCAAAAGCGACACTTTGATACAGCGATAAAAGACACCTTCTCTCCGAAGGACTGAAAAAATGCATTATCCAGCACCTATTCAAACCACCCCCTCAAGGTCAGTCAATGTCCTACCACTCCATTGATGCAGTCTTTACCCCGTCTCCTTAACACAGAGTCATGCCAAAGGGGGACACAGAGAGCCAGAGAAGTCAGACTTTGCTCCTTACAAAAATTGCTGAGGAGCATGAAACCTTCCCAGGTAAAAGGAAAGACAAAACTAGACAAGCATATTTTTTAATCATTATCGTTTTTCCCCTCTCCCTACAATAAACAATGAGCACTAGCTACTCCACTTGACAGATCTCCAATTTGCCAATCAAAATGGGGGGAAATGAAGAAAGTGTAAAGTTAGACTGGAGGCAGGAGTTGATCACTTCTAACGTGTATGTATCCCTCTCCCTAAATCCTAAAGGTCCAGTTTGCCTTTGGGAGCGGTGATTTTAAAAATCTTCAAGATATCACATTTGATGGATATGTGTAGGTTTCTTGTATCACAAAACATCCTACCATATAAAATTTTCGCTATAGGCCTAAAGCCTAAAATATAAGGAGATATCAGTATTTTCTTAATAAACCATAACTGTAGATGATTTAGTCTGGACACATTTTTATTATATCTACTGTTCACAATTTGTGTATTCAACAATACTTTACATCGATAATACAGATTCAGATTTTTACAGTGGTTGTTTCTAACCCTAACTCACATTTTATAACTGTTTTAAAGCACTAATGATTGGTTTTAGTTTTATCTGCAAAAGGTAAATTATGCCTTTAATAAATGCAGTGCAAAATTCTGCATTTCATGATCTTCGAAATCATTAGAGATGATACTCAATGAACCAACAACCCAAGACAAGACGACCTGTCAGAGACTCACTGAAAGGATAGAAATTTAATCCTTCAAAAATCACTAATTTACTAAATATCAATAAATCTATATATGATCCCATTTCATCTCAAAATACTATCAAACAAGGAAAAGTAGAAATTACGCGGTGCGTAATATATGTCCCCGCCGGAAGTAGCATTTAGTAGCAAAATGTACAATATAGGTAAAAAGATCAAGGTCAAAGGTCAAAGAAGTCAAAGGTCAAAATTCTATGTAGAAGTTTTGAAGCCCTCACCTAGTGCCATCACATAAAGCAAACGGAATCGAAATCGGGTTAGAAATGGCGAAGGAGTAGCATTTTGTAGCCAATGTACAATATAGGTAAAAAATGAAGGTCAAAGGTCAAAGAAGTCAAAGGACAAAATTCTGTGTAGAAGTTTTGAAGCCCTCACCTAGTGCCATCACATAAAGCAAACGGAATCGAAGTCGGGTTAGAAATGGCGAAGGAGTAGCATTTAATAGCAAAATGTACAATACAGGTCAAAAATCAAGGTCAGAGGTCAAAGAAGTCAAAGGTCAAAATTCTGTGTAGAAGTTTTGAAGCCCTCACCAAGTGCCATCACTTAAAGCAAACGGAATTGAAATCGGGTTACAAATGGCGAAGGAGTAGCATTTTGTAGCAAAATGTACAATTTAGGTCAAAAATCAAGGTCAAAGGTCAAAGAAGTCAAAGGTCAAAATTCTGTGTAGAAGTTTTGAAGCCCTCACCTAGTGCCATCATATAAAGCAAACGGAATCGAAATCGGGTTAGAAATGGCGAAGGAGTAGCATTTTGTAGCCAATGTACAATATAGGCAAAAAATCAAGGTCAAAGGTCAAAGAAGTCAAAGGTCAAAATTCTGTGTAGAAGTTTTGAAGCCCTCACCTAGTGCCATCATATAAAGCAAACGGAATCAAAATCGGGTTAGAAATGGCGAAGGAGTAGCATTTTGAAGCAAAATGTACAATATAGGTCAAAGGTCAAGGTCAAAGGTCACAACTGAAATTCTTTACAGAAGTTTCAAAGCTCCCATGTAGTGCTATCATATAAAGCAAACAGAATCAAAATCGGGTTAGAAATGGCGAAGGAGTAGCATTTTGAACATTTTGATCACACACGGACGCACGGACGGACGCACGGACGGACACACGGACGCACGGACGCACGGACGGACACACGGACACACGGACACACGGACACACACACGTACGGAGCCCGTTTCATAGTCCCCTGCTCGAACTCGTTCGGCGGGGACAATAATGACACTTTAATAGGGGAATGAACAATGGATG
The DNA here is from genome assembly GCF_964275005.1 of Diadema setosum. Lineage (NCBI taxonomy): Eukaryota > Metazoa > Echinodermata > Echinoidea > Diadematoida > Diadematidae > Diadema > Diadema setosum. The sequence goes on along the minus strand of NC_092692.1, from coordinate 13,658,861 downwards.
GGGGAAAAATACCTGCACACTACCCCAAAACAAGAAACATTGGTGGCATGAAACTGTTGAGAATTGGAGCTAACAGCCCTTTCCCCAGCATGAAACTTTCGCAAAATGCTACTGGCATTCAATGCACTGTGTAGACAATGAACTTTTGCATTCATTTTACTTATACAAACCTTCTTGACTCCTTGTAAAATTCATCAAAGTTTCATGCATGTAAAAAATTCTGATTTTACAGCATAAGGCTCAATACTCAGTAGCCAATCCACAATTGGGGCAAATTATTTGTATAGGGCCCCATTTCTCTCTCTCTCTCTTCTTTCAATCTTTAAAATAACAACAACAACAATCCACAATTACTTCACTCACCTACACTCCATGACAAATACATGGGATTGATCCACTGAAGGTTTCTGCTGCATGGTTGGAAAGTTGCCAACATTATCATAAACCCCGGTAATACAAGACCAATATTGGGAAAAGAAGTAGCATGAGTGACTACCAATCAAGTGATGCTCTCGCTCAGCAACAGGTGGGAGGCAAAATGTGTCCAAAAATGATCTCAAGACCAACGAGGCAGTCCTATAAGAAGGGTTTCCCTGGTAGCAACTGGACAGATGTACATTGAGTAATGAATGGGCTGTCTGACATGAGTGGATCCGCATCCACTACCACTCAGTTGGTGGAGGTGTACTGGGGTTTCCACCCCCTGTGATATTACTCACCCCTGATGTCCAATGTGACAAAGAATAATAGGAATTGGTATGACTACGATAGGGCCTACATGGCTTCTACCAAGGGGGGGGGGGACCAAGAGACCGATTAGTCAGCTGTAGACAAACGGACAAACAGTGAGCGGGGACGAGAGAACAATAGTATGTTGACCTTCCTCAGCCCACTGGCTTGGCTGGAATTATAAAACAAACTCTTGACTTTGTCGTTGGGATTTGGGCAGATTTACACATTGATGACCATTTACATGTTTGGGTTGATGAGCGCGCAGGGTGCCTTTCACACAACTTCAAACTCTCCCACATCCCTTTTGTCTTGGAACTGGCATGAAAAACCGCATAGTGTCCATTCATTGTGGTCCGTTTTTTAGAATCAGTGAAATTATGGTATTGGTGAGCAGGTCACCCTTTTTATAATAGCTCATACAATTTGGTAAAAGTTTGTTGAACACTGAATTCACCACAACAGGTCAAATGGCGTCGCAAGCGCCAGGGCGTCAGACTGTTTTCTGAGAAATGAAGCAGAACGGCCTTGTAGATAACAGAAAATTGAAAATATCTTTACATTATCTCTGCTCTGCATTTCAGAGATGAAAAGATCAATTTGGTTTTGTTGTCTGAAATGTAAATAGATTTTAGAAAAAAAAAATCATAGCAATGGTGAATTCATGAGATGTTATCTAATCAATCAGCAGTCAATTCCAGCAAACCAAATAATTATTGAGACAACAAAATAAATGAATTATTCATAATTCAGGACACTTACTTAATGAAATTGTGCAGCTCCTAGTGATAGGCAGGAATCTCATTCAATCACAAAAGCATGTGTACAAACACACAGTACACACATTCTATTTCTCCCTATCTCTCTCTCTCAATCACAGACACTCGGACAAACATCCAAACACACACAAACAAGCCCATATACATATATATTCAAAAACACACACAAGCAGCCATGCACAAAAATGCAGTGATTGGATAATGAAGGTAGCATCGAGCAATTAGTGGTTGATCTAGGACTAGGACTCAATCACCCAATTTGGAGATTAGCCCGGGCATCCCATCTTTTGTCGGTTAGTTGATTGTCCTTCTCTTGCCATTGACCATTCTGAGAATGAGTGGTCAGCACTGAGACAGCTATCCATCTGTACTCTACCAGGGCATTACATTCAGCATCTCTTCACCACAGTGAAAACTACAGAAGTATCTGCCTGAAAGCTGACCACAATTGATGTATCTGGACAAATAGTGACTCCCGATGGGAGCAGTAGACAGAAAACTGAAAAGGGATATGAAATGGGTAGGCATAAAACAGATCCGGAATTGATAGATGGTCGGATGGATTGATATATAGATGGGTGGATAGATGAACAGAGAGATTCAGATGTAATGAAAACATCTCGACGGAAGAAAATCATGAATTTGAATAACAAAGCAGTACCCGCTGCATGCTATAAGGATTAGAACCAACACTTGCTTTCGGGCGAAAGCTCGGTGGTCTAGTGGAGATGACGCCTGTCCGGTGATCAGGAGGTCGTAGGTTCGAATCCTGCTCGAGTATGTACGCCCATGATTTTTTATCATGGCTACTACTAAAACACTGATCAATTCAGTGCTTATTTACGTCGATGTAGGGCAATTTGTCAATCAGTTGCAATGAAAACATCTCGACGGAAGAAAATCATGAATTTGAATAACAAAGCAGTACCCGCTGCATGCTATAAGGATTAGAACCAACACTTGCTTTCGGGCGAAAGCTCGTAGGTCTAGTGGAGATGACGCCTGTCCGGTGATCAGGAGGTCGTAGGTTCGAATCCTGCTCGAGTATGTACGCCCATGATTTTTTATCATGGCTACTACTAAAACACTGATCAATTCAGTGCTTATTTACGTCGATGTAGGGCAATTTGTCAATCAGTTGCAATGAAAACATCTCGACGGAAGAAAATCATGAATTTGAATAACAAAGCAGTACCCGCTGCATGCTATAAGGATTAGAACCAACACTTGCTTTCGGGCGAAAGCTCGGTGGTCTAGTGGAGATGACGCCTGTCCGGTGATCAGGAGGTCGTAGGTTCGAATCCTGCTCGAGTATGTACACCCATGATTTTTTATCATGGCTACTACTAAAACACTGATCAATTCAGTGCTTATTTACGTCGATGTAGGGCAATTTGTCAATCAGTTGCAAAGAGATTCAGATGGCTTGGAAGTAAAATGGATGGATGGATGGATGGACAGATAGAAATACAAAGATATAAGAGGACAGTTAGATATTTACTGTGATCAATACAGTTCACAACTCAAGAGAACGGTACATAGCTGTATACTCAAAACAGTATTAAAGTAGGTTTCCGGGCTTACAGATGCAGCAGATGAATACACAGAAATGTGGATATAAACAAGGACAGCAACATGGGCTAAAAACTTCATGGATGTATGGACAGAAGCATTGATAAATGGGCAGAGAAAAGGATTGCTCCACTAGATAGACAGACGGATAGATTATTTTAAAAAAAAGGAATGACCAGACAGAAATACAAAATTATGAAAATACTACCAAGTAGATGATGCATTATTTACCACAGATACTCTTGTCATGTGAGTACCATAGGATCATTATGCAGGATTACTCAAGAAGATCCTTGAAAGGGTATTGAAAGAAAACAGCAGATGGTTAATGGTTAACTCATGAAATGTGAATGCTGTGGCGGTACTTAGGCAGAATATTCTCCCTCCAACCCCCATAGCTATCTTTTCTTTTTAAACAGCATGTGATTTTTCATCAAGGCTCCTTCTAGGGGAACTTTGAATGCTAGTGTGAAAGCACCCATTGTTTGGAAGAGCAGCCGAGCATCCCAGAAAGCGGCATGTGACAATCGGGCATCTGAAGTAGGCGGTCAGTTATGTTTGCGATGGGCATTGGTCACTCTGTAAACAGAGTAAATGTGCTTCTTCGCATTGAGCCGTGACTCTTTAATCCCTGCCAATTAACCAACTCAACCTTAATTACCACCACAACCCTGATTTGAGGATCGGTCCATGATTTGCTCTTCAGTTTGCTTGTCAAATATGGTGGCATGCCTCACGGACTACAAGTGTGAAAAGCATTTCTGGTAAAACAAATGGTTTGACGAAAGTCGTGTCTTGACACAAGGTAATGGAATGCTAGACACATGAGGAGCACGGTCCACTCAGAGCTCAACAAACAGAGATGTTCCACAGAAATACATACCACAGAAAGTCTTTCAAGAAAATCCCATCTTCCCATCAATATGCATAAGAGCTTTCTCCAACTTATATATCTTCTTGTTTACAAACCATCCTCATCAACTGTGAGGGAAAATGTAAGATTCATCAAAAACTAAAAGTAATTCAAATACCTGGGATGTCAAATATTACCTCATCAAAACAGCCTAAACAGAATTGTGACTCTTTCTGGTTGTGCAGTTTCTCCACTACTTCATGACAATAGTCCTTCCCTTTGAGTGAGTCAGCCATATTAGTCAGGTATTCACCCAAATGAAAACATCAAATTTCAAAGCCAACTTTTATTTACCCTATAAACATAGTTTACTGAATACCCGCTCACCTATAGAATGAACACCCATGAAAGAATGTCTTCTTTAAATAAATCAACCAATGAATAGTCCTAAAACATCTGAGGACAGCTTCAATGTACAAGACATCATAATGGTGTGTAGTACATCAAAGAACACAAGGGAAGATCACATAAAGGATATCCATATTAAGCAAGAATAGAGTGGGAGTTGGTAAACTTTCTTCTGAACATATACAAAAAAAAATGAGAGTAACTTAAATTCTAGTCATAGAAAGTCATAATGGAGTTTTGGTCTTCGTATCAGTACAACAAAACTTTTTAAGAAGTGGAAGGGCAATGCTGCACCCCCACCCCTCCTCCACCATTCATCTTGCCCTCCCCATCCCTCAACCTCCCCCCATCATCTGAGTCATGAACACTGATGTGCATCCTGGTTAAGTGGACTCATATTCTATCATCCACATACAACCCCCAGCTCAACATCCCTCCCAAAGCTCTTAATCCATCCACATTCTGCCTGACACTTTGAAGAACTGGTCTCAGATTGTGTTCTGTCAGATATAAATTGGAATCTGCTGCATCTCGGCGCCCTCCCAGATTGGGGCGAGGGAGACAGGGGAGTGAAGAAGGATGGTACTGGAATACCTTACTTGAGGTTAGGCTGGATAATTCTGGCTTTTTTATTTCCTTGTGTCACTCAAATATAAACAGTAATGACCTTTTTTTGTTCTCCTATCTTGCAGGGGCCACTCTCATGTGACATATTGGAGTGACTGTCTCTCCAAAAGTCTCTGAAATTCCCTAACCACAAGGCAGGGGTGCACCTACGTGACAGGTTACAGTCAGCACATTCACTGCACTGAAACAAAATGATTTGATAATGGCACCTCTCCCTTAAAAAAAAAAAAAAAAAAACCTTTTCCCAAATTCTTTTTTGAGTCCCTTCTTGTCTACAGGATTGTTCACATCACTCCTATCTTCACAAAACTGTTCACTAGTATGCTTTTCTTTCCCCTTGCAATGTTTCTCTGATATGATCACAATTAACCCACTGAAGGCTAGTCCCTCCAAAGTATACTCGGGCAGGTGTCCGTGGGAAATGTGTGTTACAGCAAAATCAGCCCGTCGTCAACAGGTTAAAGGGGTCGTACAGTTTTTGTTGAGACCTAAATTCAGGTTTCTAACATTTTTTGGCGAGATAATGAGAAACCTCTTATGAAATATGAAAAAGCAAATAATTCTATGAGGAATTTAACGTTTATTTGATGAAATTGGTTTTGAAATGGCTGAGATATCCAAGAAAGAGCAATTCCAATAAAGTGTGGGACCCACACTTTATAACGATTGATTTGTTTTTCTTTGTTTTTGGATATTTCAGTTATTCCAAACCCGATTTTCATCAAATAAATTTTCAATTCCTCTTAAATTGCATGCTTTGTACTTTATCTTAAGTGTTTTCTTGGTATCTCGCAAAAAAGTTAAAAGCCCAATTCTCATCTCCACCAATACTGTACCATCCCTTTAAGGTCCACTGTCATACTGAGAACAATCATCATATGATGAAGTGGTCACAACTTTTGAGCTTTTCATTCACACTGTAACAGAAAAGAAACAATGAGAAGTGCGAAATATGATTTTTGCTGTTGTAAAATGACAAAGTTAGAAGAAATCACACCTTGGTTTGCCAGTTTTCCGGGATGTTTTATGTGGACTTTTGGCACAGCTGCCTTCCAACCTTGAGAGAAACAGAACACAATTCTTTTTCTTTCTTCTTTTTTTTATGTTGTGATTTTTCACTGTCAGGTGTTAATGACCCTATACTTTACAAACTGTCTCTGGAGACAAAGTCAAGACTTTCATAATTAACCCCTGCAAGACCCAAATAAAATGATATGATAAACATTCCCACCCTCTTTGTTGAATCTCGAGCAAAAGAAAAAGGAATGTTGTGAGAACAACACATAACTCATCCACACCTCTCTGTTGTATCAATCTTTTTATCTGTCAAAGTAAATGTTTCATCCTCCTACTAGAGAGGAAACAGACTGCTGGAAGAGACACCCCCTCCCCCCCCCCCCAACTTAAAAGATCAACATGTTGCATGCACTCTTGATGATAACACGATCCCCCAGATGATGGGGTGTGTTTTGGGAGGTGGGAAGCTAATGTGGTCTCAAGTGAAATACTTTGCTTCCATATAGAGACACTTGTCATTCATCATCGAGGGGACCCAGGAAGGTGTGGCAGTGACGGACGAAGCAATCAGTTTACCAACACCTGTCTCATCCTCCCCCTTCCTCCTCCTCCTCCTCTTCCTCCTCCTCCTCCCCCCCCCCCCCTTCATTCTGTCCAATGACACCCCAAAGCAGAAAGCCTACACATCTTGAAAGCAATTAGTGAAACAGCTTCTCACTTCACATCCATTTGTCCTCCACCTCAACTCCTCGCCATCTCTAGCAACAACTCGTGTCGTACTGAACATGGCACCTTCAAAGTAAAATTCGCACTGCACTGTACATCCCCAATATTTCAAAAGTCGACTGACATTCCCAAAATAAAGAATAGGAAAAAAATTACCCCCATAAAACTGCAATGTACATTGTCTCCAGGGCGGCGGGAATTACTAACCGTGTTTCTTGGACCTGGACATTGAGGTGTTTAAAACTGAATGCTTAGAAACATGTTTAAACATTCACTGAGTGTAATGAAAGCACGAAACTAGTAATTCAACACAGATGCATTTTCATCTAATCAAACATCATTAGACATTTCACAAAGAAGAAAGAAAAAAAGTAAAGGTGTTATATGAGTCATGACTAACGACCTTCTGTAGCTGGCGCTAAGGAAGCTTTTTTTTTTTTTTCGCTTTCGAAATTGCAGTGAATCGCTTCTCGCTGCGTCATTCCGTTGCATAACAAGAATTTCCCATAAAGCCCTTTGCACACACCAGCAGTAGCATGGTTTCTGCGGAAGGGAAAGGGGAATTTTTGACTGCAAACAACATCTTCTGATGGCTGCATGGTTTCACATGAATGCTCTGGTGAGAGGCAAAAGGACTTAGCTCTCTCTACAGCATTGTCTTGCTCTCAACTGACCATGGTGGTGGGGGATGGGGTGGGGGGGGGCAAGGTGCCATGTGAAACTGTCTTTCTTAGTGTTGTTGGGTTTTTTTTTTTTTTTTTTTTGTGCCTAGCCTTTATACTGAATATTTTGCGGGGTCTCTGTTTTTGTGAATTTCACGAGTCAGGTGCTATATGCGAATTTAACCCTTTTCTGTACCAATGAGACAGATATGCACATGTTTCACACACAAACCTATGGACTGATAGTGAATAGAGCACACACAGGGTTAAAAATGCATTAAAAAATACCCCGACATGAATGTGACGTGCACACATACATTTCTCCATTCCGCAGAGTGCTCCACAATCTCAAATTTAACCACTCGCGAAATTGTCGTCAAATTAGATTCACTAAATATATGGCATATACAGTACATGCCCTCATGGGCCTCTCAACATATGCCTACTCTTTTCATAAGACGAGGCTCGAAATTCTCCGTTATAGATGTTGTGCAGAAAATGCAGGTTATATAGTCCTACCCATTAACATAACTTTAGCATTCTATTGTTATAACACAACCAAGCAGTAAGTGCACTATAATGATGACTTCTATAAAGGTACAACTGTAGCTGTCTATCTAAGCTCCATTAGCACATAAACATCGACTGCAGCTTTTGTTAGCAATAACAACAAGCCTCTGATTCTATATGAAACTGTAAGGAGCATGCATCAGCCTTAATTCTCGTGGATGTTCTCCGTTTGTGCATAAGAGCCCCTGAGAGTCTGACACATTTGAACGACGGAAATTCCCACGGCGCATTCGCTAAATTGCTCGATGCTATTTACCCCTTCCCCTCATCCTCTCCCTCCCACAAGAGGAGCACCGGCACATCGCCTGCCGTGGGTGAGGTCGATCATTAAGGTACTAATGGATGCGCTGTTTATCTTGTATAATTACCGACGCCTGTGTGTTTGTGTGGGACTACACGCAGCATGAGGTGACTGACAGCATCGTTAATAGTGAATGGATATTTGAAGATTCAGGGATAACTTTACAGCATGACCACTATGTGTAGTCACTCTGGGGACATCACGGAATAAAGGTTGTTTCTGTTTTTGTTATCAGCTGCATGATTTTGTTTCTTGATTAAAGGTAGATTGCATTTCTTAAGAAGGCTTTCCCCATACAAATACGTTATGCATGTATTCTTTTTTTTTTTCTTGACAGGGCAAATTACAATTATTATGAAAGTAAATCCCAGTGGGGCAAATTTGATGCCTGAATTTGTTTAGGAGTAGAGCTTGTCATTATCATTAAAAAAAGGATGAAGAGAATTTCCCACCTAGTATTTGGTGACTTTTCAGACGTACATTATGTATGACATCATAATTTCCAACTGAAATGACACATGTATGCACTCAGATGATCTAAAAACATTCAAGTTGCCTGAAGGCGGTGATATGACTCCGCAGCCAGGAGTGTATGGAGAGCAGAAGGTGATAAAGGGACTGAGGCAAAATGTTTCTTCAAATATTGGCTCCGGAAAGCTATCTCTGCCTTACGTGCCTTCTGATCATAACTGGTGCAAACACGGGTAGAGGATTTTGGGGTTTGGGAATGCTAGCCGCGACACCTGCACCCCAGTTTATACAAACATGACACCCTTAACCAAAGGTTAAGAACTCTTGCCTACGGAGCCAAGAGCTTCGGTTTCCACGGATACCAAATCTGCATCCTCCCCCTATGCCAGAGAACCCAATACCAGTTGTTACCATTGTGCACAGTCCGGTTTGCGGGGCGAGAGTGCATCTGCGCCGTTTGGGGAGTGAAATTCCTCACCAATTTGTGCCTCGAAGGGAGAAGGATGTGATCATGTGATTATGGAGATGATCGCGTTGACGACCGACGATGCGTCGGAGCACGGTGCTACTGCATATCCTTGCACCTCGATGGAACTATTTGAAGACTGAGCCGCAAGAGCGCCATGCCCCCGGTGATGGCCATGGTGTCAGCAATCATTTGGATCAATTTGAGTCTTTGTTTGGATGCATCACTTCATTTGGGGCAAGAAGGATACAACATTCAACCCTCCACCAATGGGTCTGCAAAACTACACCTGCTAACTTCTCCAACTTGGTTGCCCCTCAAATGAAATAGAGTGCACCCCTTCCTCACTCTACATGGCATTCATTTATTTGAAGGGAATGCTGGTGCTCCACAGGTAGAGGGAATGAATGCTGCCCAGCACTGAAAGGGATGGTACAATTTTGGTTGAGATGGGGCTGCAGGTTTTCAACATTTTTGTGAGTTAATGAGAAACTTTGTATGAATTATGAAAGAGCATTCAATTCTAAGAGGAATTCAAAGTTTGCTTGATGAAAATTGGTTTTGAAATGACAGAGATACCCAAAAACAAAGTAAAACAAAGTGGCCCTAATAAAAGGTAGGTCCTACCTTTTATTAGGACCTCTTTGTTTTTGGATATCTCAGTCATTTTGAAACCAATTTTCATCAAGCAAACTTTGAATTCCTCTTAGAATTGTATGCTCTTCCATAATTCATACAAAGTTTCTCATTAACTCACAAAAATGGTGAAAACCTACAGCCCCATCTCAACCAAAATCATACCATCCCTTTAAGGCATTTTCTGTTATTGCTAAAGAGAAGACTTTAAAAAGAATTATGGCTAGACAATTTATTCCAAACCAATAGGCTGAACAGGATTTTTTTTTGTTTTGAATATTCAACAATTCTTATGATTAACAAAGAATCGTCAAAAACATTCACACTGGGTTTTTTTTTTTCTTCCAAAAATTTCACTGATTTTTAATGGCAATATAAGCTCTGGTTAACTTTCTTTTTTCTCTCTCTTTCTCTTACTCGACAAATTGTCAAAATCTTTCATTCGAATTATGCAAATTATAAATGCAAATTCCTGTTCACAAGCAACCTGTATGTGTGTGAATAAATAATTCAATCACTTTCTCCGAAAAATCAAAATGCCAAGTGACCAGCAAGTGACCCTGCAATTCTCTGAATCAGAACTGATTCTGAAGATGGAGATGAAGACATCAAACCTCCATTGGACTCAACCAAGGCTGGGATATATGCGGGATGTGCGGGATATGCAGGATGTGCGGGATATGCAGGGGCAAGACGCAGACTTCCCACCACAAGACGAAATCTTCCAGTTCAACAGGCTCATATTTTGCCCCACACTGGCAGTTTTGTCGATGATGCATCCCAATTGGTTTGCCCCCCAAAAGACTCGAAGAATGGATGTATCTGCCGAGTCATGAAATATTCAAGGTTGGTAAGAAGCGAATTTTATGCTAAGACAGGCATAAAATCAACGACTTCCAGTTGCCGTGGTGATTGCCATCTGCTAGCCATCATTGGCGCTGACTGTAAAAGTGTAAGCTCACTGCATACACCACATCAGCATTACCACATCGGCATCTCTGCTGCAGAGGATGCGAGTGAGGTTTCTACACTTCCACACTCCTCCACTAGTTCGAAGATGACTTGGAAAAAAGTGCAATACAGCCTACAGACATGACGCATTTCACATCCCATTAAAATCTGAGGGCAAGGCAGTATAATCAGACTTAAATGGTGGATAAGCATGACATTCAGTATAATCAGACTTAAATGGTGGATAAGCATGACTGAAATGTACTTTTTTTAAAAGAGCAAAAAAAAAAAAAAAAATGGAAAACGATTGGAAAAAGCACTGCTGTCTTACAGCATTTTACAGGATAAATATTCTACCAGTATTCCAAACAGGCAATTATGAATATTATACCATGTTCATACAAACTTTCATGACTCTAGTAGTAAAGTTTTTAAAGCAAAGCTACAATGTCCACCAAATTCCATGTAATTTAATATCTCACCAGACATATGATAACATTTTAAGAAAGTGCATTTGAAGGGCAATCTGACCTGATGAATTATATATCCTCTTCTCTATTTTGAGTTGAATAAGCTATTTTAACCATTGTTTATTCATTGACTACTGTAAAAGTGGACATTTTCGCATGACTAGTTTTTTTCGCACTTGGCCTGGTAAGAAGAGTTTCACATGTTTTTAATTCTGCAGAATCAAGACATCAACTACTGGAACATATGGCAAGCAAAAATATTCATGTGTTTTATTTTCACACTAGTTTCTAGTAGCCCGAAATATGCAAAAATTTCAACACCGCGAAAATTTCCACTTTTATAGGAAGTAATCTGATTTGATTCATTTATTTACAGAAGGTACAAAACGTATAATGACAGCATCATACTGCAAATAGCACAAAAGTCATATACAAATGTAGTAACCAAAAATGTTCCCTCATCTTCACACAACATTTTAGGGCATATTCCAAAGCCTCTAAAGAAGATGATTCTTCTTAAAGAGCACATATATTGTCATTAGTTTTTCTTTTTGGTTTTGTAAAAAGGAGAAAACAAAATGAAACAAAAAGTCTTGAGCCAAGTCTACACAGCATCCTCATCTTTGCAAAGCATTTAAGGGCAGATGACAGAGACCCCAAAAGAAAGAATTTTGTCCCCTGTGTCTGTCAGTGTTGCCAACAATACACTTTTCCTCCCGCTACTGTAGGGACGATGGGAAGTCCAACCCACTGTTTGCTGCACTCGAGGTGGGTCAATGGGGTCTCAAGGACGAAACCAGAGCCCAGCGACACCAGCAAACAGATCCCGGAGAGGTGGTCTCTGCCGGAGATGGGTGGGTAACGCATCCCACGGCTAGTTGGGATCTCAAGAGTCCATGCACAACCTTTGTCTCCAACCAAATCACCTTAACCCCTTTGGTCTCGGTGGATTCAAAAGCACACTAACTCTTTGAGACATGATGACGATGGTGATGATGATGATGATGATGATAATGATGATGATGATGATGATAATGATGATGATGGTGATGAGGAGGAGGAGGAGGAGAAGGAGAAGGAGAATGACGATAATAATGATGATAATGATGATGAGGAGGAGGAGGAGGAGAAGGAAAACGATGATACTGGTAGAGGAATAGATGGAAGAAAAGAGAAAGAAGATGAAGAACCAAAAGATAAGGAAGAAAGAAGAAAAAGATGGACGTGCAGTGGGCAGGTAAAACAGGAATTAAACAAAATGGAAACTGTCTTTGAAAAACATGAGAACAAAGAGGAACAGGATGAGGAGAATTAGAGTGGGAAAACATGAAAAGATCCAGGCACAAATGTTGGGGTAGAGGTACAGGACCAGGACAAAAAGAGATAAAGATGTATCAAATAAAGAGTTGTATTCTGTTTCATTGTTAAAGTGTGATTAAGATCATGCTTCAGAGTTTCTCAAAGTCACCCATAATATGATATCAATGTGCCATACAATTACAGGAAGCTCGTCAAACTATGGCACAAGAGAAATTCATGTCTACCTAACAATAATAGAATACATAAACAAAAACACATACACACAAACATACACAAACAGCCTGCCAGCATTCAACTTTGGCCCTGAACATAATCAATTTTATAGACATCACATATACCACAACAGTCATTGTTTTCATCCAAGCATTTAACACCAACCACTTAAACATGGATCAATACACCAATACACATAGCCACTCCCCCCCCCCCCCCACATCACTCTACCTGAACAGCCAAGGCCATATGTGATATATTATACACACAGTCCCCAGTGTATACATACTTCATAAACATATTGGGATGGCACATGTGAAATAACACACACTTGACATTTTGCACATACACCCAGCAGAGCGTGTCTGAATACATTTACAATGTCTAGAATGTGTGTAGGCACCCATTGTCACTATGTTCACATCATCAGAAGATATATACTGTGCATGCCATATATTCCAGGAAAAAAACAACAACCAAACACTGTAATATTTCATGGATTGAGCCACAGTATAGGGCAGACAGACCTTCCATACTAAAAATAAAAAGACCCTGCAAAAAAAAAAAAAAAAAAACTAACAGGTAAATGGCTGAACAGACGGATAAATAAATAAATGGATAATCTTTTTTTTAAGAATATATTGTCACAAATGTACATATAAATACATGTAAATATGAATAAATCGACAAAGAAACAAATAAAAAACCTCGGCCCTTTATAAAGACTGATTACTTATACAAGTAACCCCCCCCCCAAAAAAAAAAAAAAAATGCATTTACAGCCTGGATAAAAGCTACTCTCTGCCTTCCGATTTACCATTTCTCACTACAAAGGAAACTTCTATCCCCACTGGAGTGGATTCCAATGCAAAAAGAGCAGAATCAAATAAACAAGAACAATGTACATTTCATCAAAATCAGAACAGTTACAGAATTCCAATTTCGATGTTTCAGCAAAGCAATAATCCTGGTTACCATCACTCATATATATATGCAGATTAGTAAATATTGAATAATGAAGTGGATTTTATTCAAATCACTGAACTGCAAGCACAACAGACGAGTAAGAAAGTGTGCACAACAGCCTGGAAAGAAGACTACCTAATGTCTTTCTGTCCACACATACACACCTACACACACTCTCCCTCATCTCCCCTGCTCCACTGCATCCAGTGACTCTTGGACCCCATTTACACATACAACTGATGCCAGCGTGAGGCCGGCCTCACGCCACCTCGAACGTAAGTGTAAACACACAAGTGGACTGACGGCGGCTTGAGGCCGCCCCAGCTTCGGTCCACCTCTGGAGGTGGTTTGAGGTAGGCTTCAAGGCGGCCTCACGCCGCCTTCACGTATGTGTAAACACAAAGTGGACTGACGCTGGCTTTCGAGAGTCACGTGATTGTCATGGGCTTGTGCAATAGTGCGGATACGCCATTATTCGTGAATTTGTTGACCTCGGTATTGCTCGTCAGAAATCTGAACGCCGAATGACCAACTACTCGTACAAAAAAATCAAATAAGTGTTTTTGTTTTGTGATTAATTCTGCTTCACTGCGGAGTCCTGGACTGTGTTGTTGAGTTTTCTGCTTATTCAGTTGTTCTGTATCTTTTTTTTTCTTTGCGTTTGTGTAACTTGTAAGGTTTGTATTGTTTACTTCGTATGAGCTCCTTAACATCATCAAACTTTATAGCTATGAAGACAACGCGTCCATAAAAGGAGAACAGGGGGGTGTTTCATCAACGTTTGTCGGCGCTGACAACTTGAATCACCATAGTAACAGTCAGTGACCAGAGCATCTCAGCCAATCAAAACCAAGGATTTTGCTGAAATTGGTCAGCGCCGACAGTTGTCGGCGCTGACAAGCGTTGATGAAACACTCCCCCAGATAAGTGAAAAGCGTGTAAGTACTATGTGGCAAAATCGCATAATGAAGCCTCGCCACGCAGACCGGCCAAGCCGCTGTATGTGTAAACGGGGGTAGTCAAGCCATCAAGCTATGTGTAAACACACTTTCGACATTTTTTGGAGGCGGCTATACGCCGGCATGAGGCCGACTCGATAAAGCCAACCCATGTGTAAATAGAGTCTTGGAGTCTTGATCACATCCTTCTCTGAAAACTGCCCACTTTACTCCTCATCATCTTCATCCCCCCCCTCCCCCCTCCCCCCCCCCCCCCCATAAAGCCTCACGATAACATGCAGACTTAACAACTCAGTTAACTCCGTGTCAAGTGATGCTGGCATGGACTGCATTTAAAAAAATAATAATAATAGTTTGGCATCCATGCATCTGCATGTATACTCCTCATCTTCCAGGTCAGTGGTTTATTCCCAGCAAGCATCCTACTCTACTCTGATTGTACTTTGGTGGAGGATGAAACGCCTGATGGAACAGCTCTACAAGATGCCACCACTGAAATGTTGTAATGGAGATCTAAGAGAAAAGGGTGCATCTTATGTTTAGAGTTTCTCATCAGGGAGCATCTTCATTTGTCTTCCAGTCTTCCCTCTTTCCTCCCTGTAGTGACAATCAATTGGCAAGTCTGCTTGTGTGATGCAGTCACGGCTC
Source organism: Diadema setosum (assembly GCF_964275005.1). Classification (NCBI taxonomy): domain Eukaryota; kingdom Metazoa; phylum Echinodermata; class Echinoidea; order Diadematoida; family Diadematidae; genus Diadema; species Diadema setosum. The sequence continues at coordinate 13,643,517 of NC_092692.1, read as the reverse complement.
ACAGTCACAGCGGACGACTATAATTAACTCCCCCGAAACCCACGAAACGTTTTGAATTTTCAACCGCCATCGAGGCAGTGCGAATCGGGCATTCTCATTTTCACCAAAATTTCACCTTCTCATATCTCCGCTATACATTGACCAAAATCGCTCAAACTTTCAGTATCAATGCAAAATCATGATTTCTATCTACATACGAAAAATCATGAGAAACGATAGAGAACTTTTTAAGATATTCAACATTTCATGTTTCGCTGTCTCGGAAAACTACCCTCCGATTATTTCCACTTAATATTCATGAAACTTGACATACATATTCATTAGACATGGGCGGACGTTAGCAGGGTGGTGTTCGCTTTGCCGAAGACCTATTTTTGAAGTTACAAGTGAAAATAAATGAGGTATGTTGTCAGAAATCTCAAATTGTACGGGAGCAGCAAACGAGAATAATGACGTCATATTCTAAGAAAAACTGATTTGCGCTTGCGCAATGAATGGACTTTGCCATGCTGCTTCGATCCAGCAAGCTGATTGGTCGATGCAGTGCAGTGTACTGTGACTGCGCGAGATGCAAGGTGGCTGCATGCTGTGGGTGCCTAGTACATACACTGCACATGCATGCTACGCTGTGAGAGTGGGCTGGGTGGTGTTGATATTACAGTACATGTAGCAGTGTGTGCTGCAGGGGACTTCGCCACCTCAAAAACAAGTACTTACGTTATCAGAACTGGCCTACTAAAAGAAAGTAGCCAAAATGTGAATATACTCCAGATCAGCTATGATAATGTAACAGACCAGTTGGGGTAATTTCTGCAACCAAGAAATGTACAGGTGAATTGGTATGAGTGCCTTACTTGAGTCTAGATTTGAGTCTAATCTTGTGGGTCTGAGAGGTGTAGACTACGCTCTCACATTGTTTTTTTTCTTTTTGCTGAAGTACAAAACCCTATTGTGTGGCTCACACACCCTATTGTTTTAGTGAAAGCATGCAGCATTGACCATACAGTGTTCAGGGTTGTGTGTAGTCACCAAAATGTGGCTGGGGATGAGTGGAACACTTGGAGCAGCATGATGGATGGAAGCATGTCTTAGCTCAAAACTTCCAGACGTTTCAACAAAGTTTGTGGAGAAACAAGAGGCCTGAACTTGGTGAGGAACCTGGGCTACAATGCCTTGACTATGAAAATGACAACTTTGTTATTATATGGTTGTACAATAAATGACAAATGTGAGTTTGAAGTATGATTTGTCAAGTGTGTAAAGAAAGATTGTAGTCAGTGCTGATGAGAGCAGCTGCATTACACAGAGTTACTACATAAGCTAAGGTATGGTACCGATGGTGCAAATAAATGTGTGTGTTATACCTGGCAAACTAGGGAGTAACTTTTCACAATGCCATTGCTGGCCATGGCATGTATGAAGAATACTGGTTGGCTTCATGGTATGGGATGGAGCTTAGGTGATTACTTGTGATGACACAGTAATGTATGCCACAACACAGGCAAGCTGTTCATGTTTATTCATAGTGTTTCAGTTGGAAGTTTGATGCTATGCAAGTGTAAAATAGTCACTGTGTAATCACTAAAACTTTGAAAGGTGACTGATTATAGGTGATAAGTGATTCGGAGTGATTATGTAGTAGGAAATAAGGGAGATGAAGGAAGACAGGGTATGCTGTTTCATCCTTTTCCCCAGGAATAATGTAGTTTTATGGCATAGGTTGCAGTGTGAGTGAGAATGCCATATTTCCAAGAGTCACTTCATGCTATGTTCATAGTTTAATGTGAATGATGGAAATAGCAGGTATGACAAAAATCCTGTATTAGGTACACCATACAATGGAGATGGCATTAGCTTTACCATCCGGGCATTGGATGATGGTACATTACAGAACTCTATGTGGGGTATAATGTAGCCCTAGATACATGGTGTCAATCCATCACCCAGATAGATGATGAACTACTGTAGTTTTTATCTAGGTGTAGTGGTGCAGCTCTGTACTAAAATTCCAGAAGTGTGCTGTATAGGCTATAACATACATCTATGCTAGCATCAATGAGTTGTATATTCTTTTTTTTTTATGGAGAGTGTGCCAGATGGGACATGTTACCGTACTCGCTGGAATGTACAATACTGATGGCACTGGCTAGGTGTTTGATGTGAGTTATTTGTTATGACAGATAGAGTCTATGACTTAAGTTATAGTGCCGTTAGGTACAAGACACTAAAGACGTTTTTGTTACTTTTGGATAATGTTGATATTACAGAGTTCAAGTTCACTGAGTGACTTGGAAGTCACTTTGCACGGAGTCGAGTCTCAAGAGAGCTCAAGAGGGGTGAGTTGTAGTAGGGCAGTGATAAGCATATAGGCTGGCAAGCTCAACGCTGCTTAAATTGTACATAGGTTGTTGTTGAAAGGAAATATGTTTCATGAAGTTTTTGGTCAGTTGAAATGTGCTTTGTTTGATTCATTTCAGAGTTGATGATGTACGATAAAGTCTATTGGTGTTGGTAGGCCAGCAAGCCTGTTTGTTGACAGGGTAACATCATTAAATTTGTGCTGTTTGTAGTACATATAGCAGGCTGTGAGTTATTTTGCATATTATGAAAGCAGATGTTGGGATATATACACTGAGTATAAGACAATACAAAGCATAATAAAACAACAAGGGGGGGGGGGGGTAATTACATGCATATGGTTGAAATAAATAAGAAGGGAGTATACTGTGAATTGAAAGAATAAAGATGATAAGTACCAGGGTAGATAATTTGCAGTGATAATTGTATGATCATATGTGTACAATGGTGTACTGTAGGGAAAACGATATGGCTGGAAAATCATAGAAAGTGATATTGATTTTTCCAAATAGTTCACATGGATTGGAATGCTGAAAAGCATGAATAGACAAAATTGAGACATCAGTAGTGTAGCATGTTACAACAGCATGCAGTTTGCAGATATGTCACATGGCCAGTGTGTAAGTCGTGATTTGTTCCTTGTTGTTGTTGTTCTTTTCAGGGTTAAGCCACCCTCAATTAAAGTCTGCCACTATACTGAACAAATGATGGAGTCCTGTGTCATTTGTCTCCAACCTGCTGTGTTACATTTGGCGTAGTCGGCAGGATAGTGGTTTTGAGGGTGGATACCTGGTTTGTGCATTAGAACCCCCTCTTGAGGATGTTCGGCAGGAGACTGGAGGAGACTACCTAGGAGTGGAGCGTGGTGCCTGAACTGGACTAAGGGGAGTGACAACTGCTGCCTGGGTTCTACTACTGGACCACCGGGATGCGCAGACTGTAGAGAACAGGACAACAGAGACAAACCTCCAACATCGTGTTGATGTATCAAGAACTGTCTCATTTTGCTTGGTTGTTTGTTGAAGAAATAATCAATTGCATGTGATTGTTTTTTTTTTTGGTCATTGCTATCAATAAATATCTTTGTGGGGGTCGCTATTTCTTTGTGTACCCTTAGCTATTGGTAGGCCATGTCTACAGAAAAGAAAGATGAAGGGAATGGAGAAGGAGGTGGTGTGGATTCAGTGGAGACACTGAAAGGAGAACTTCAGAAGCTCCAAGCTGAGCTTCAAAAGATGAGATGTGAAGATGGGTCCTCAGGCGCGAAGGAAAAAGGGCCACCAGTCGTGTATGTCGCCACAGACAGACAAATCCGGCGCTTTGGTGGGGATGGTGGTCTAGAAGAGTGGATGTCAGATGTGCAAAGTCTCTTGGCAGATAGACCACACCAGAGTCCCAAGGAGAAATTGCAAACCGTTATCAGGTACACAAATGGAGCAGCACGAATGGAGTTGACAAGTCGGGAGGATGTCACAACAGCAGCAGAAGCCTTCCAGGTCCTAAAAGCAGTGTTTGGTGATGTGGGGACGGAGGCCTCACAAAAGAGGAAATTCTTCAGCAGAGTGCAAAGGGGAGG